>NW_028263373.1:2009444-2169801 GCF_051168715.1 Poecilia mexicana | reverse complement strand
ACGAGCCGTCATCGCAGAGTTCAGGAGGCTGGGGCTGGAGGAGGCCACCTTCCAGCAGGTGAGGTCAGAGGTCACACATTGGTCAGAGCCGGACCAAACAGAACCAGTGAGCAGAGAATTAGAACAAAGAACAGTTCCCACCGAGACTCGAGTCCTAGAACTGTTCAGAAGAATCAAATCGCCTGTAAGCGACTCTGAATCCGTCTGTTCATCCATCCATCCAGACTAAATGTATTAATCGATCAGTTATTAGGTAATAATTGATCATCAGATGAAACATTCTCATGGTATTTTTGGCTCCGTGTTCGGAGTCGTCAGCCTGGAAGTTTTTATTCTTTCTGCTCTGAGCAGAAAGAAGCAACATCAGCAACAAAACCGCAGAAGTTTTGTTGCTCTTCTGTGTCGGCCATCTTTGACCTGAAAGATGGCCGACACAGAAAGCGGCTCTCACACTGAGTGAAACCATGAGAGGAATTTCACTCATTCATCAACCTCATGTAGCGAGTCATGATTAAAATATTTATGATAATAAAACCGTTATGCATTGATGCCGGTTCCAGGCATTGCTAACCTTCAGCTTGTCTGGCTTTTCCCTGCGCGCGGTCTGCCAGGTGCTGGTGCAGCACCAGGCTCTGTGTCGGGTGGAGGGCCTGCAGCCCGTCGGCGTGTCGGAGGGCCTGGCCGTGTGTCGGCGCCTGGGAGCCTGCAGGCTGCTGCTGCTGGAGCCCAGCCGCCTGGGGGTCCTGCAGAGGCTCTGGCTCAACGTGAGCCAGGACGACGTGCTCTTCGCCCTGAAGGCCGACTGACGAAGAGGAGGAGGAGGAAGCTCTGTCTTAAAGCCGTTTCTGTTTTAGCTGTGGTTCTTCCCTGGTTTTAAATGTTTTCTGTTCTCAAAGTACTTTAATGTTTTCTGTCTTAATTATGCAATAAAAACCTTTAAAGAAAACTTTTAGTGTGACTTATTTATTGATCAAACCTGTTATTGTAATTAAACTGAGTCTAATTGTTTTAAGCAGAATATAAAAATATTTTTACCTTCATTTGATTTCCTCTGTTGGATTTATGATTTAGCTGAAAGTCGATGTTTTCTCCTGAAACCTTTTTAAATTTTGTAAGAACTTGATGGAAACAAAGCAGGATTTAAACAAGAAACAAATTTTAAAATGTTTAATTTATTAAGCCAATAAAAACATCCAGTTATGGAGTGTGGAGGTAAAGCTTCAGGTTTCCCTCTGCAGCAGCGTCGGGTTCCTCCGCTCTGTGAACAGGAACGTTAAAAACTGAAATAAAAACACAAATAAATGGAAAAAATGCATCTTAAATGCTGGGAACAAAGATCCAGATGATCTTTTTATAATTTTCTATTTAAATTTCTACATTCTTTCATGACTGAACAAACCTGCTAATGCGCTAATAGCAAAGCTAATTTTAGGTTTACCATTTTTGCTAACTGAAAACTTTTAGCGTATGGTGTTAGCTTCCACCAACTACCAGGTTGCTAAAGCACATTAGCTTCTACTAAATACATGTTGATAGTTTAATTAGCTTCTGCTTAATACCAAGTTGGTGTAAAGTTTTAGTTTTTGGTAAATATGTTGGCATAGTGCTTTAGCATTAACTTCTGCTTGATGCTGGTAAATCATTTTAGCATTAGCGCTTTCTAGTTAGCCAAACTGTTCTTAGCACACATGTTGTCATGGAGACCAACCTCCCATTACAGAGGAATAAACCAGAATAATCCTTCATTACGACACAAACCTGCGTTTCTGCTAGGCCTATAGATTCCTTTCCTCTTTCGGTAAACCAGAACACCGATGGTGATGATGATGATGAAGGGAATGAAGATCAGCCACCAGAGATCCTCGGACGACGCTGCAGGAAAACCAGTTGAGTTTGTGTTCAGGAGTTTTTCACCTGGACTTGAATCAACACCAACATCTGATGTTTAAATAACCAGAAATGTGTTTTTATCAGGCAGAGAAACTCACCAGGTTCCATGAAGACGGGACATCCTGCAAACAGATTAGTAATCTGGGATTAGAATTACAGGCTAATTCTAAACCCAGATTGAAGTTTAGTAAATTCATCTCACCGCTCTCCCTGATCGGTATCGTTATGCCGTCTCCCTCCATGATAAGGTCAGAGGTCACGTTGTTGCAAACAGCATAAGCCGTTTCCTGGAAGCAGACCAAACATCCGGATGGAGGAGGAGGAGAGACGGAGGAGCAGAGCGGAGTCACACCTGGAGTCTCCCACAGGTTCCCCTGAGCTGCTCCATCACGGTACAGCTGATCCACCTGTCTGACCTTTGAACCCACTGCCTGGAGGCATCTCAGAGGATCCATCCTGAAACACAAGGAGCCAAAAAAAATCCTGACAAATCTGAGACTTACAAAAGTTCAAACGTTCACTTCAGCAGCACTTTACTGCCAATAAGGCTTTAACTCCAGCAATAGTGAAGGTTTAAACACACATCAAAAAGGAAATATTTTGTTTAATATAAAAAAATTTAAATATGACAAAAAAATAGTCTTCAGATGCCACAATATTTATGTTTTCATTCAAATCTATCTCCAAATCTTGGTTATGAAATAATCAAAGCTACATTTTCACAATTACTTCATTATTTTGTTTTAAAAGTAGTTTTATTGCACTTTAATTTTCAGCTCTTCATAAGTAACATTAATATAAAGTACTGTTAACCTTACTTGAGTAAAATTTCTGGATCTTCTATCCACAGTGAGAAGCTGAACTGGGAGAAAAACAAACATGATAAAATCAAAAAGTGCATGAAATACAAACAAACATCAAAAACTTTTTTTTATACAAGTCAAAGTAAAAATACTCCTAAAAGTACATTTTTTAAAATGTAATTGAATAAATGTAACTAGTTTCTACCAAACTGTTGTAGATCTGTGCGCTCACGCCGGTTTTTTAAAAATAACGCCATGTTGTTTTATTTACGTTCAACACGTGAAGTGGGTTTGTCATGATGGCTCCACCCACTTCCAGGTTGTTTCAGGAATCTCTCTGGTCTCCGTTTCTGATCTTCTTCCAAGTTGGAAGAGGCTCAGAAAGGCGCGGGGTTGGAAGTGTGAACTCCTCTCTCGTTGGTCTGAATTAACTTCATACATGAAGACAAACACTCCGACATGTCCTAACGCCTCCTTCCGCCCCTCACTGCGCCGGTTGTCCTCACATTTTCACGGATATCCCGCATTTTATCCGCAATCGGAGACTGACCAGGCCCTTCCAGAGGCCAGGCTCTTCCAGCGGCCAGGCCCTTCCAGCGGCCAGGCTCTTCCAGCGGCCAGGCTCCGAGGCGGACACCCAGCCAGCTTCGGGTGGGTGTCCGCCTCCGAAGCTGGACCTGGGTTTTCATCCACCTTCATTCCTCCACTGCGAACTCGGAGCAACAAAGATAACTTTCACCGACACTAGATCTGATAGACACGGCATGAAAACTGTCTCCCTCTGGGGAAGGGATCGTCTGGTTTCCATCATTTTAGACAAAATGTTAGATAAATAATCCTGAAAACGCTCACCCAGTTTTGACGCTGCCGCCGCTCCGCGCACTTCCCTTGTGCTTTTATTCTGGTTACGCACCACAGGGGCCGGAGTGGATCCGCCACTCAGTTGGCTGGTGGAGCTGCTTGTCAAGAAAGAGACCCAATGCTGTTTGTGGGGCCAGGCCTCAGTGATGACAGCTAACCAATAAGAATTGGGCATTTAAATGAAGGCATGAATGGATAAATGATGAATAAATGGTGAATGATGATGAATAAATCAACATTTGCCACTGCCTGCACTTTATGTTTCGGACACTATTGGGCGATTTTTAAATTTCTCATCGATGCAACATGTTTGTTTATAAGCTTCTTTGTTTTCCTTACCATTCTCCCGTCATTTTGTTCTTCCATCCTCGAGTAGCTTTTTTTTTTTTTAGTGTTTGAGTCCAGATTTCAGTCCAGATTTGAATAGTCCAATCATTTTTGCAACACCTTTTTAGGCTCGTAGTTCCAGAGCGGAGGAGAACTAAACCAAATACAGCTGCTTTTCCATTAAAATAAGGAGATTTCTGATTACCTGGAAGGTCTGCATGACCACCAGACCTCCTACTGTGTTCCTCCTACTGTAGGTTTCTGGCAGTAGGATCCTGGATTAACTGTTAGACACCATTAAAATAATCCAACCCACTGAAAACAGCACATATGTTTTTGTCCTTCTGGAAGCTGTTCTTGGGATTTTACTCATTTTTCTTCATCCAAACATGGCAGGTGGAGTTGATACCAGAAAGTTCTGGTTTTGGCTTTTCAGCCTGGGCCCCCAAACTGATGGAGAGATGGAGCAAAGACCCCCAACTTGATCTAGGACCTCTGTCCCAGATCATTGATCAAATATTTTTAATCAAGTTTATTTGTACAGCATTTCACATTTCAGCTTTACGTCAGAGTCCATCCTGATTATTCAGCTGCAACAACTGAAGCTGTGCGTTGACTCCAGATCCTTCCTGTTTACGTCCAAAGATAACTTCATCTTTGGTTTTTAAATAAAAACTTAACACAAATGTATTTTATCTGCTCAATAATAAACTAAACATGCAATATTTAAATGAATCCAACAGAATTCTCAGATTCTTGTAGAAATTAATCTGTAAATGATGGTAATCACTTTAGACGACCCAACAGTCTGGAAAACTGATTCTCATTCATGTGTTTTGGTTCAACATAATATCAGTGAAATAAGGACATATTTGGACAGGATGCTGTAGGAAAGTTTGGAAGCTTCACTACTACAGGTTACAGATGATGAATGTGTTAAAATCACAATATTCTAATTTAATAAACTATATACTTATCAGTTTAACATCTTTCTGTTTGAATGAAGCAAACCTCATTAAAAAAGGAATGAGATCAGTTTATGGTGAATATATATTTATTCTCTCAGTCATCTAAACTATGATTACTGTTGCATAATGAAAAAGCTTTCACATCAATTTATGGACACTTGAATTCTAGTTGTCAGATGAAGAATTCATATTAATTATTGAATTGAATAAATGAAGTAAGAAGGAAAAATGGAAGTGATAATAAAAACCAAATGTTTACAGTTTTATTTAGCTTATAAATGTAGATGATGTAACTTTATCAAACTGGCTTAATGGCAGAGAAACTTGCCATTCAGATTTGAGGGTTTATACCAGGGGTCCCCAAACTACGGCCCGTGGGCCGGATCCGGCCCGCCACGTCATTTGGTCCGGCCCCCTGAACAATGCCGGATCCGGCCCGCCTCCTCATACCAGAGAGCATTCAGTGTTTTTTTTTTTCATATATTGTATTTTCTGGTTTACATGTGGATTTTTCTTCAACCACCAGGGGGGCTCTTGAGCAGATGTGAAACTAACTTTCCCTCAATGGAATATATACTAGTCAGTCCCAGTCACCGTTTCACTCACGGTTTTTTCCATTTGCATTCTGGGTAAAAATCTATCTAAAAGCGTGAATGTGTCGTCAACTTCATCTGATGACCTGATTTCTGTTGAAAGTTGGGGCAGTTTGGCCAGCGGTCGCTCCTCCAGGTTTCGGTCCTGTGAACACAGAGACATTCAGGTTATTAGTGAGAAAATTAATAAATCAAAAGTCAGACAATAAAGTTGTAATGTTCAAACAAAAAGCGGCTCCAGGAATTCACCAACACAACAATAACAAAGTGCAGCTGCAGGAGCTTCTGCTCCCAGGAATGTCTGTATCTCTGGACCTGAGCTCATCCTCACAATCAAGGTGTTCTCACACCTCATGGTCCAGTAGACCCGGTTCTGTTGGAACCAGAACTTCATCATCTGCCAACCCAGAAACATTGAGGTGGTATGCAGACAGAGATTATCGCCACTCTGAGGTTCTGCTGAGGTTCTGCTGGGTTGAAATGTGAAAACAGTTGGTGATAACCTACAGAACTCACCGAGTCAGGGTCCATTTGAAACATTCAGCTGTCTGTCCTCCGTCCCACACTGGTTCGATAAAACATCTCTAGATCATGTGGAGGTTCTGCTGTTCCACCAGAACCGTCCTGGAACATAAAAACACACAGAGTCCGATTTAAATTCAGTCAGACGATGAAGGTCAACAGAACCAGTGAGCTAAACAGAACCCGTCTGGTGTCACCATGATCCGTCTGATTCTCCGGACCTGGTTGGTGGTTTGTGAGAGACTCTAACAATCTGACAGAAGATGCTTAATTGGTGGATGTCTTCCAGACCTGGTAACCCTCATCGCTGCAGCTAAATATTTCTGACCAGAACAGGAACTTCTACACAGACTTCATGTGGTTCCCATCAACTAATTTATGATTGTAGTTTTTTGAGACTCAGTCAACCGAATGCACTCGTTGTTAGATGTGCAAATGGTGGAGAAACAATTTCCTGTTACAGGATAACTGTCCATCCGCTGTCATCAGTGGCCATGCTAGCTAGCTTCAGGATTCAGGACAGGCTGTGCTGCATTGTAGCAGAAAGCAAGAGAATGATTGACAGCGCTAAGCTCCGCCTCCTGGCTCTGATTGGTTGTTTGTAGTTACTGGGAGAAGACAGAGCAGCTCGACTTTTCACAGATTATCCGTCTCATAACATTCTGTCATGACACACTGACAGTTTCAAGAAATATGTAAAAAATATATATATTTTATAAAAGTTAAATTCTATAGCTTTAATAGAAATTAAGGAACTAAAGTCTGTTTTTTTTTCCAATAAATTTGTTGTACAATAGTTACTTTCTGAAGTGGTAAGTGCTTAGAAAAGCTTGATAATCATATTTACATTTCTTTAAATATAGTTTTCCCAAATGACATAACATGCATAATAATAATTAATAGTTGCTGTTCATGTAATTATTTTGTATGACTGGTTAACATGTCAAAGTGTGATGTGGTGCATCAGGCCTCAACTGTCCCTCTTGCCTTGATTCCAACTTTATTACTATTCTGCCTCAGAAAGACCCACCTGCTGCGACCCATGAGCCACCGCAGTGAGGATGAGGATGAGGATGAGGATGAGGAGGATCAGAGAGGCGACAGCAGCAAAGTGATTTCTTGTGTTGTCATCTGCAGAAACATGAAGTCAGACTGAATTCAGGTCAGAGAGACGATTCTGGAGCAGAAACGGGATCTGATTCAAACCTAAACATGAATAATCTGTGGCAACAGGTGAGCAAAGATACAAAGCTTCATCAAGACAGAGGAGAGAGAGTCAGCGCTGAGGAACATGTTGAAGCTGAAACCATCAAGATCCAGACAGAAATATGATTTAATTATGACGGATACTCTGAGATACATTTCTTTTACTTCTGGAAGTGTTTCAGCTTTTGGCAGCTAATTTAAGTTTTAAATAAATAAATAATAATAATAAATAATAGGTTGTCTATTCTCAATTCTATGATACAGAGCTCTTTAATTCCTGCCTGTACCGCTGGAGGTAAATGTCTGTCCTACACTTGTACCAGAGAATGTCAGAAAAATATTTTAATTAATAAATGTAACTAAAATATTGTGTCCATATGGTCTTTAAAGATCTTCTACTGATGAATAATGAATATTTTTCCCTGCATGCATTTTGTAGTCATCAGAAGAGTAAATGTAAGAATAGCAACAGATGTTGCTGCTAGCACACTATGCTAGGTGTCAGAAGTTGGGCTGTTTATTCCATTTGCCTTTTTTTCCATAGAAGTTTAGACTATCAGATTTTTAGATCTTCTATACCTGAAAGAACCCCAAAGTGACCTACATTACTGTCATCCCCACAGATGAAGTGACTAAAACTTACCAGCAGGGGGCAGTCTGGGTTCATCCAGAACTGAAAACAGATCGGAGAGCATAAAACCCATAAAACCCTAACCCTACCCCTTTAGCTTCATTTACTTAAAAAAAACACCTAGGAGTATTTTTATTGTACCGAACTTTTTACTTTTACTTGACTGATAATATTTTGAAGTAACAATACTTTCATTCTTGGTCGAAAGTCGCTGTTAGCACTGAATGAGGTTTTAACCTCAGAATTGTACCAGACACACAGTTTATGTCAGAGTGAGACATCGTGTTTGTACAAAATCGCTATTGTTCTGTTATTCTCCATTTTACGTTTTTACAGTAAACGGTAGGTTTTATCCCTGTATTGTATTTATCTCTGTTTGGGTGGAGTAATCATCCAGTCATCTGACAGTTGGGTGTTCAGCTCCAGCTGCCTCATGTTGATTTGCCCCTGAACATTAAACCTCAAGTTGCTGCTGAGCGGTGTGTGAATGCGGCTCCCTGATTGGTTGGTAAGACTAGAGCAACACATCCTGTAATTTACCTCCGGTAAGTTTGGGTTCAGAAACTTTATGTTGTAAAAAAAAAAGGAAAAAAAAGTCAATATTTTTTTTCTGCCTGAATTTATTATCGTTATTGATTTTCTCTCTTTTTTAACCAATTTATGATTCTATTCTCTAAAATAACCGGAATTTGCACAACTTTATTTTCCATCTGATTAAATTTAACTGAAATTAAATCAGTTATTCAGTACTACAGTCATCTATTTGTTTAACATAGATGTTGGCCATTGTTTAATTCTACATGAGTAAAATACATTGAAGCGCTGCTACTTTAGTATAATTTTGTGATAGTCTTGAATGAATTAACTCAGAATCCAGTTTTTACGTTTTTAAAGCTAAACACCAGCAGATTTGTTGAATAATGCTGCAGCCAGAAGTAAAGATCAGGTAAAGAGTCACCTGGGCGGGATTTTACCTGCGGGAGGCTCAACAGCAGCGGGCGGCACCGGGCAGGCTGGAACAGAGCAACACGATCAGCTTCATTCATTCACTTAACGAGGAGTTTGGCTGTTTCAATGCTCTCAGAAAAACACGACATATAAACTTATAAACTTAGAGTAGAAAAATACATTAAAATTACAAGCATGCACAGGTGCGAGTGTCTGTTAATTCCCATCCTTTAGCTCTAACAACATTTTTCTTCTGCATGTTCTGAAAAAGGGAAGAAGCTTTCTGTGTGAGGGCAGCCTGGAATCGGCTCCAGTCTGAAATCAGGATGTCAGAATTGGTTCCACTGGACTTCTTAAAAATAGGCAACGAGATGCTACTAAAAGAGATGTTTAGTAACATATATATATAAGGGACAGCTTAGATTAATAAATTCATTTAAAAACAAAATAATCTGCTTTTCAGGGTCTTTCTTTGCTTCTCGATGGATTCGGCTGAGCAGCAAAGTGTTTCTGCTGCATCAGGTCCAATCAGAGAGACAGCGAGTCATTTCTGAGTTAATTCAGACACAAACTGACTGATGAAATAAAGCAGAAGTTCATCCTAGAAAGCATCACTTCGATTTCACTGGCTGACACAGTGTGATTATTAATCATCATTTAACCACATATTTAAATGTGTGATCATATTTCAGATATTTGAGGCCATTAATGACTCATTTTTAGAAGCGGAGGCCACTGGAGGTTTCAGGCCAGAACAACTAGAGTGATCAACGGTTTGGCTGCTTTAAATGCGCTGACAGCAGATGGGCAGCTGATCCTTCATGAGCCAGTGCGTTTCCACTGACCATAAAACTGTAAAGATTGAAATTATGGAAATAAATGGGCTTAATGGAAAAAACGCCAATTTTGAAATAACTCGGATTTTTCAATAAAACATCTTTTTGCTATACGAGTTTTTTTTTTTTTTTCAGCCATATTTAAATTATTTTCCACCTTTTCGCACCGCTGCAGCTCCGGTGCAGCTGCTGCACCGGAGCTGCAGCGTCACACAGTTCAGAAGAGGCTGTGCGTCACTCCAACATGTTGAATCCATAAATGTTCTTTAAAATCACCGACTATAATTACACCAACACCGCGTCCGCGGAGTTTTCCCAAATATAACAACCTGATATATGATGAAACTGTCTACATCTGTGACGTCCCCTCCTGGAGGGATAATCTGTCATTTTACTTATTGTAAAAATTGTTCTTTGTCCCGAGGCACAGTGGAAGTGGTACCGGGCCCAGAGTCTCCTGGCTGGAACAGCAGACGGGTCGGTGGGCCTGATCCGACTTTTCCAGCCAGCTCCGCTTTTCAGGCTGGCCCTGAAATCATTTCATGTCTGGTGCTGAGAGGCTAATTCATGTCTCAATGAGCTGGACGAGCCGGGCCGTTTCAATGTGACACCGTTATGATTTCTATTGACTTGTCACGTGAATCAGTTTATTCACGAGTGATTTCAATTTCATTTTATTGAAACATGACAAAATTATGTTTTTTCGACGTTAGCAGAATTTAGGCACATTTGTAATGGAAACGCATCCGGGTTTTTTTCTTCTTTTTTTCTCTCAGCTGGATTTCCTGAAATATTATTTTTTAAATGAAAGATAAATAGATTCGGTCCAGAGTTGTGCTGCCGGTCCGTACCGCTCCGCTCGGTCCGGTAAGGGGCTCCGGGTCGCTCCAGGTACAGAACGGCTCCATCCGGCAGGTCGGCGCAGATGATGAAGACCTGCCCGAGATGACAGACCTCACAGCGGGACGAAGGAGGGGAGAAAGAGGAAGAGGAGCACTGAGGAAGAGGAGCGGAATCTGGATTCTTCGTCCACAGGAACCTCTGGTCGTCATGGTTACCGTGGAGCTGCGTGGCGATCACGGCTGCCGGATCCGAGGACCTGAAGCATGTCAGGTTGGTCTGAAAGGCAGGAGGATGTCAGAGTTCCTGCTCGTTTCCCATCATTCATAAATCTGACGGTTTGTTTCTGTTTGGTTTCTAACTCTGACCTGCAGCTTCCGGGTGGCGGCGGAAGCTGGAGCCGTCACAGCAACACTCAGCAGGAAAACATGGAGGAACATGTCTGAGTCTGCAGGACAAAAGGTCAGATTCAACTTCCTCTGTTGTTCAATTTTCATTTTTGCTTCATGTAAAGTGCATTAAATTAAAGGTTATACACTAATAATCTTCAAAAAGACATAGATGGAGGCAATTTGCAGAAAGGACAGAATTAGGCTGAAAGGCATCCAGGTAGTGGACACACCTGTCACTAAAACACATTTTCCTGGAAAATAAATTGTCTCAAAAATAATCACTAAATTATACTGTTTTTGGAGTTTTTGATAATGATATTATAATACAAGTTCGCCATCTCAACGACCAATAAACTTTATTTTTTTAAAGAACAATTAGTAAAACTGGAAAAAATGCACATGTCCAATTAAAATACAACCAAAAACAATAAATAAAATGGTAATAAAAACCACACACAAGTGAAACTGTGAATAAAATGGATTACAAAGACTCTAAAAACTAAACTGCCCTTCAAAAATTATCAGACTGGAAATGATGAAGCTCATTTTAATTCTTCATGGATTTAAGGTAAGGTAATTTTATTTACAGCTCTTTGTCAGCAACAAAGCAATTCAAAGTGTTTGACATGAATTAGTGGAAATACAAACAAAAAGACAAAAAGGTAAAAACGACATATTGGTTCCTCTTGTTTAATAAGAATAATTAATCTGACATTTAGGAGTTTCTCTGGATTCTTGTTCTGATGAAACTAGTTGTTGGTTCTCCATGTTTGATTCTCTAAAGTAGATATATTTCCTAAGTTTGTTCTAGATTTATTACCTGACAGCAGTTCCTCTGGGTCTTACTCTTATTTTAAAAATTTTATGCTAAATGTGGATCTACGGTAGTTTGTCTAGATGAACCGAGTTTTTCTGGATTCTAATTTGTTCTAATTCCTGCTTAATGGATTAATTGCTTATTGTCCCAGGCTCTGTTGTGCATCATGATTTTGAAATTTCATTGTTAAATTACTTTTGAGAATGAAAGTAACTGGATAACGTTTCTTGAACTTTGACTGAAATTACCAAATATGTCTTAAGTGAAATTTTACTTCCCGATTTAGCTCCTTGAAATTGGGCCTCTGTCTCTTTAAATACTTCCGCTCCTTTTTGAATTCGGACTTCGGGCCAGGCACAAAAAAAACAAACAAAAAAAAATCGGAAGAGGGATGAAGAAAAGCTTTTCAAAATGATTAAGGCTGCGACAGACTGGCAACCTGTCCAGGTGACCCCCCCCCCCCCTCTCGCCCGAAACGTTAGCTGGAGAGGCACCAGCACCTCCCGACCCCACCGAGGGACAAGGGTGTAAAGAAAATGGATGGATGGAAAATGATTAAGGCAGTAACGTCAGTGAATCAACAGCTAGACTGCCACCAGAAAACCCGAGTTTGGATATGTTTTTTCATATGTCATAGTATTAGCATAAATAATATAAATGGCCATTTAAATAACAAATCATACTAATAGATTAATCGTAAATAAATAATTGAAGAGAAAGCGGGATCGGGAGGAGGGCGCCGATGATGTGTAATCATCAAAGGGGCGTAGCCTTTACGCGGCGGGGCCGAGCGCAGCGCAGTGATCTGACCAAAGACTGCTCACATGGTTCCTAAGGTAAGACTGAAACTCTACAGTCTGCGGCAAACTGTGATAAACTTCTAAAACTGCACGTCCTCTGGTATACCATGCGCCTTCTCAAACTGTAGAAATAATCATAGAAGAGCCAGGGTCATAGTTTTTTGTCCCAGTCCTGCGCTGGAGGAGAAAAGAGCCAGACGTTGAACTGAAGGATGAGGGGAAAAAGTGCAGAAACCTGCGCGCTAATCAAAATAATAGTTACCAGGAATTTGCGTCATTATATTCTTTTCATTGATATAATTTTACAAAGATTAATTACAATTAACCTCTGCGTTGTACGTTTTCAATAGAGCAATATACTTTTATTTTAATCTATACAAACCGATTTAAAGACTTTATGTGGCTTTATGAGCAATATCTGCAGCGAACAAGAACACATTTTTTTAAAATAATTATTTTAATATTAAAATTAATGCCCAGTACAACTGTAACTTAGTTACTCACTGTGATGATCTGACGACCAGCGGACAGGTTGGAGGATCGCAAAGTGCAGCAGAAGTCGGAGGGTCATAAATAGCAGCGGCCAGTGGAGGAAGCTGGCTCCCTCCTCCTTGCTACGTAGGAGGAAGGAGGGAGGAGGCTGGCCACGTGACAAAGCCCAGCCTCCTCCTCTCACCCCCCTCCGTCAGACGGGCCTTGGTCTGAACAACCAAAATCAGGCACATAATTCGATCCAAATCCGAAATTATCTCCACAGGAAAATTCATCGCTGGTTTGACCAACTCTTAACACGCTCCTCTAGATGAAAAACGGAAAGCTTTCGGTTAATCCCACAGAAATCCTGACAGCATGATGAAGAAATATGTGGTGAACTGGATGATGGCGCTGAGCGGCTCTAGAGCAGCTGACAGAACACGGAAGTAACTAAGATCCAGTGTTGGCTGAATCCCCGCCCCGCTCTGCCGCAGCACAACCTTCAGCCTCGACGTTCACCCAAAACGGGCGCACACTGCTCCGAAGTAGCACGCTGCCTTGCTCTGGCGCACACACACACACACACACACACACACACACACACACACACACACACACACACACACACACACACACACACAGGGGCGCCTGGCCTGCAGGATATTGTCGGAGGGTTTCTACACTATCACTGCACCTGCAGAAGGAGGGGATGACGGGGGGTTGCAACGTAAATACTCTAATGTGTGAAATTTACATTTTACAGGGTATTAATATGTTTCCCAGCCAAAACGGGAGACTTGACATGTATGGCCATGACACGCTGGACCAGCAGTCCTGAGCTTAAAGGGTTTTTACACCCCGCATATTATGGACTTATTTACATTAATATCACTTAATTCTTTTGGTTTAGTGGTGACAACTTACTTTTTGTATTCAGTTAACTTAAAGGCTGCAAATTTTAACTTAAATGAACTTTTTACTTTGACTTTACTTGAAACAATTAAGTTGAATGCAGCGTCTGTATCCTAAGTTTGACGTCATACACAAGTTTAGGTGGGATAGATACCGACCAGGCTGGCGGGGGGTATAGTTAAAATAATACACTTAAATATCATTCTGCGTTTCAAAATCCAAATCTTTTTTAAGTTGCTAATTCTGTAAGGTTAAAATCAACAACTTCAATATTGCTGCAATGTAGCGACACATGATGATACCAGGCATGTTTCACACATACAGGTCCTTCTCAAAAAATTAGCATATTGTGATAAAGTTCATTATTTTCCATAATGTAATGATAAAAACTAAAATGTCATATATTTTAGATTCATTGCACACCAACTGAAATATTTCTGGTCTTTTATTGTTTTAATTTTGATGATTTTGGCAAACAGCTCATGAAAACCCAAAATCCCTGTCTCAAAAAATTAGAATATTATGAAAAGGTTCTCTGAACGAGCAATAAAAATAATCATCTGAATCAACAAAGTAACTCTAAACACCTGAAAAAGATTCCTGAGGCCTTTAAAAACTCCCAGCCTGGTTCGTTACTCAAAACCGCAATCATGGGTCAGATTGCTGACCTGACTGCTGTCCAGAAGGCCATCACTGACATCCTCAAGCAAGAGGGTGAGAAACAGAAAGAAATTTCTGAACGAATCGGCTGTTTGCAGAGTGTTATATCAAGGCACCTCAGTGGGAAGTCAGTAGGAAGGAAAAAGTGTGGCAGAAAACGCTGCACAACGAGAAGAGGTGACCGGACCCTGAGGGAGATTGTGGAGAAGGGCCGATTCCAGACCTTGGGGGAAGCAGTGGACTGAGTCTGGAGTAGAAACATCCAGAGCCACTGTGCACAGGCGTGTGCAGGAAAGTGAGTCAGTGATGGTCTGGGTGCCATGTCAGCTGCTGGTGTTGGTCCACTGGGTTTTATCAAGGGCAGGATCAATGCAGCAGCTATCAGGAGATTCTGGAGCACTTCATGCTTCCATCTGCTGAAAAGCTTTATGGAGATGAAGATTTCATTTTTCAGCTCAACCTGGCACCTGCTCACAGGGCCAAAACCACTGCTGACCATGGTGTTACTGTTGGCCTGCCAACTCTCCTGACCTGAACCCCAGAGAGAATCTGTGGGATGTTGTGAAGAGAAAGTTGAGACCCAAAACTCTGGATGAGCTTAAAGCCGCTATGGGAGCATCCTGGCCTCCATAACACCTCAGCAGAGCCACAGGCTGATGGCCTCCATGCTGCATTGAAGGCTGCAAAAGGATTTCTGACCAAGTACTGAGTCCATAACTGAACATAATTATTTGAAGGTTGACTTGTTTGGTATTAAAACATTTCTTTTATTGGTTGGATGAAATATGCTAATTTTTTGAGACAGGGATTTGGGTTTTCATGAGCTGTTTGCCAAAATCATCAGTATTAAAACAATAAAAGACCAGAAATATTTCAGTTGGTGTGCAATGAATCTAAAATATATGACAGTTTAATTTGTATCATTACATTATGGAAAATAATGAACTTTATCACAATATGCTAATCTTTTGAGAAGGACCTGTATACACAAATGTATGTATATGTAAAATATAGAAAATATGTCTTTGCTGTAACATTGTCAACAATATTACATTATTACAGCATAAAGCAACATGGACTTGAATAAATCTGAACTGAACTGAAATATTTTCAGTTTTTGGCTAATGGGCCAATCAAAATCATTTCAAGGACCACATTTGGCCCCTAGGCCACACTTTGAACAACCTTGGGTTTGACTAACCAGAAATGATACTCAAGTAAGAGTAATAATACTTCATAATAAATTACTCAAGTAAAAGTAAAAAGTGCAGCCTAATAAAAATACTCAAAGTATTTTTTCCCATGAAGTTACTGAAGTAAATGTAACCGAGTAATTTAAAATAACTAACATCTGTTTTTACCTCTGTGAACTTACTGTTTACACCAGATTTTTTAAATTTGTGCATGCATCTGTTTCTGTCGGCTTCAGGAAGTACAACATGGCCGTGGTGACGTGGGGTTTGCACCACAGCGCAGACAGAGGAGAAACGATCTGATGATGCTCACCTGACTCATCATCACCTCTCAGCTCATCTCTCAGCTCACCTCTCAGCTCACCTCTCAGCTCACCTCTCAGCTCACCGCTCACTCTGCCAGATGAAATGTCCTCTAAAATAGACATTTAGGCAAGAAAACCTAAATCATTGCCTGTCGCAATTGTTTTGTTGTTTATATGCTTTTGATGAGCTGAACAGTAAAAATAAAATTTTCATCATTACATTATGGAAAATAATGAACTTTATCACAATATGCTAATTTTTTGAGAAGGACCTGTTTGATACTGTTTGCATATTTATAATAATGCTATTTTAATGCATAATAAAAAGCTGATAAAAATCAAGTTGGTAAACATATTTAAAGCTCAAACAAATTCATAAAACAATGAAAATAGTCGGCATCGGGTGACTTGTTAAAGACAAAGCAGCCGCAAGGGGCGGGACGAGACTCTGAGCTGCAGTTCTTCATGCAGGCGGGGAGGAGGCGGACAGAGAACCACAACCAGAAACCGGCAGGTATCACACAGGTTCGGAGGTTTCTGCTCGGCATGGACCTCTCTGGGATCTGCCGGCTGCTTGCGTTGACAGGTGAGTTTAACTCCAGATCCAAAGATCCTGGATAATTAAAGACGTCCGGATCAGAAGCCCATGTCTGATCGGGTTTTTAAACGTTTTCTCAAGTGACGCAGAAAACGTGACTCGTTTTCGGCGTTTCTGAAGTTTGTTCTTTTATTTGGTCCGAATCAGTTGATGCTTTTCTTGACTTGTATATTTTCCCGGTGGGTCGTTTCCTTATTAAACGGAGAGAAATCTGTACGGTAGAGACGTCTCTACTTGCGTTACGGAGCAGGAAAGAAAGAGAAATACGAGCAGAAAATGAGATGCACAACAATCTTAAGTTTGTATTTATGACATATCTATTACTTTTACATACATATACTATGTCAAGAATAAATATTGCATAATTTTACTGCAGATTAGAGAAGTCGTCGCTCCGCATCGAGAACATTCAGGAATGCATTTCTCCCAAACCCAAAGAGGTGACATATATTTATTATCTGTAGCATTTCAGATTATTTAGAAACGTCTCGGTCCCTCCTGTAGCGACAGTTCACGGCTGAGTTAAACCGGCGGCGGCTTCAATGTTTGACTGGTTGTAGTTTAGCTGCTCTGGTCAGAGGAAGAATGAGAAAACAGCAGCAGCAACGACCAGGTAACCACAAAGCGGTGAGGAGTTTATAAGACCGGATCTGCAAAAGCCAAGATCTCACCGGAGGAGGAAAAACAGTGTAACTGAAACTGTGGTGATGCAAACGGGGCTCGGTGTTCACCGTCAGAACCACTGGGGCTTTTCACAACAGTGAGAAGAGATTTCAGCTTAAACTCGGATGTTAAATGTATTCACAGCTGTTATTGACTTGACTGTAGATACTTTCACGTGTTGTAACAGCCTCATGGATGTAACCGGGAGATTTTACTTGAAAACATTGTTTACAAAAGTGACTGTAAATTCCACCAGGTCTCGGGTCCGTTGTGCGCAGTTGGATCCGGGCTCATCGGGCTGCTGCACCAAGTTCCGGATCGTGGCTGTTTGTGCTGCTGGTAGAATAAATGGATCTTTGATGCCACTTGTGGCTGGTCCTGTGTAACGTCAGGTCGCTTTTATATTTTGCTACTTGACGTGATTTCTGATTGCCTCTTGGATGCATTTCAGTGGCTTCTCACTGCAGCGTCTGGATGTACCCGTTGTGTGGCTGATTGAGATTGCTGCTGTTGCTTCTCACCGAGTGCATTTGTTTTGTAGTTTAGATGCTCTCAGCTCATAGGTCGTCTTCTACAGCTGGAGTTGTAGCACAAACTCTACGGAACCAGAACGACAGTTTATATCTCTTTATTTTTATGAATTAGCTGATTGGGCACAGCTTTATAACTGGGTTGAGACAATGTGGGATTTGCTTTTAACATTATTTTGTCAATTTGTGTTTCTACTAATTTGGTTTGCAGTTTTTGCTTAGGTCTCATTGCTTCTAGTCTTGTCCTGGGTTCCTGTGCTTTATTTGGTTTTAAATTAGAATAATAAAGTCTATTAATATTGTAAAAGAATGTATAAATATGTTTTGTATACCATTTCTGTTTCATCATTTTAAGCCAGACCTACCTGGTATTAATTGGGAGACTCTGGGCCACTTGATATTATTTGAGTGGACTACCAGTTGGCTTTAGGGCCACATCCTCAATCACAACCTGGGTTTTTCCCCTGTGTCGCATAGAATAAGCAGATTTTCTAGTCTGAGTCAGATGTCTCATCTTTACTATTTTGTTGTCATGTGGTTTTTACTTGAGCGTTCATATTGGAAGCTGAGAATCTGGTGTAGTTTCAGTTCAGCAAACAGATTTAAAACCGGCCACTAAACCAAAAGCCTCAATAATTCTGAAATAAAAGCAGGATTTCTTAAACAGAATCTTTCTGACAGCGTAAAGTAGGAAAAAGAATTTGAAAAGTAATGCACCATGTCCAAACAAATCCCAGAACAGATTATAAACAAAGTTACTGACATCCATCCATCTGGAACGGGTTGCAAAGCCGATTCTACGGCTTTGGGTCTCCAGAAAACGGTGGAGAAAACACAAAACTGCCCTGGATTTTCACGCATCAGACCAGCCCACTTTAGATAAGATATTATTAGTAGTATTGACTCATGTCATTATAATCTTGCATTTGGAGTAAGCATACTTACCAATGTACATGTTAAGTCAACAATAGAGTGCGCTGTTCTGTGTAGCCTTGAAATTAAGAGTATTTTTCTAAAATATTTCCGATTCATTGCAGGCAAGAATTACTTCATAATGTCGACTGATTCCACATGATTTCATGTCAAATTTTCAGGGTTGTCAAAATATAGTTGTCTAGACCAGGGGTGTCCAAAGTGGGTCTCTGAGGCCCGGCATCCTGCATGTTTTATTCTCTCCCTGGTTTAACGCACCTGGATCAAATGATGCTGGTTAGCAGGCCTAAGAGGAACACCACCAGGGAGAGAACTAAGACGTGCAGGATGCCGGGCCTCCAGGACCCACTTTGGACACCCCTGGTCTAGACCAAGCTCATTTTTAGATGTAATTACAAATAGAGGAAACTGATTTTATGTTAAACTGCCTGCCATAGGCCGGCCCATGGGGAAATGTCCCGGTTCTCCTGATTAGCCGATCCGGACCTGATGAACCGTCTCCTCCCAAAATGACCCAGAGAATCCATCGACTCCTCCAGGAGGAAGAACCCAGAACAACATCTGACCTGTTTCCTGTTTAATCCAGTTTAAAATGGAGACAGAATGTTGGCTAGCAGGATGCTATGCTACCTTGCTAGCTAGGAAGCTCTACCTGTATGCAGCTGATTGTTTCTGCCTTACTGCTGTTTTCTCAGCTGTGCCATGATTGCATATGCATCTTTCACTTCGCAGATTCAACTATAACTGCTACATTGCCTAAAACTAATATCAGGCATATCATTATGACCACTTGGCTGATGGTGTGCTCGCATGTTGATTCTCTCTTTGATATCTAAGCATTTCTGACTTTCTGAGGCAACTTTAATTTAATTTATTTCAGGTTTGGTGCAGCTGTTGCTTCCTGCAGCTGCTGACCTTTCACCTCTGAACTGCAGCGTCAGTCGACTTCCAACCCGTTTCTTTAGGTACCAGCTGTCCCAGTGGACCGCCTCAGATGACTGTGACACACAGTGGGCAGACCGAGATGTAAGTGAAAAAAGAGAGAAGACAACGAGACGAGACGCACTCTGCTGCAGAACATGAAGTGATTATGTGATAAACTCCATCTTCCTTAAGGTTGTGATCGCCCAGGGTTCTTCAGTCAATGAGAGCCTGGTAGAGAACGTGACCGTCGACCACATCGACCTGAAGATCTGCCATCCTCACCTGATGCACATCACCAAGTGTTTGAAAGTGAAACAAACTTCACCAACAGAGAATAAAGTAGGAAGAGAAAGAAATGTTAAATAAAATGTTAAGCAGTTTTAGCATCAATCTGTCAGATTTAAATGATGGTTTGGATTTAAGTTTCATTGTTTCCTTCCTTCAGTTTGACTGGACTGTTGACTGCAGAGGTAAGAGCACTTCCACAGAGACGTGTTTCTGTGAGCATGTCGGCTTTTCTTCAGCTCATCAGCATATTTCCTGTTGTGTTGCAGTGAACTGCAGCCTCTTGGAGCTCGATGATGTTCCTCCACCAACCAGTAAGCAGTCTGAGTTTGATTCAGTCATACCAAGATGTGGTTGTAGATATTCAGTCATTACTTTCTGCTCAGATGATGTTTGCTGAAGGTAACTGATGAGCACATCATTTCAGAAAATTTTCTTCAGTCAAACGAGTCCAGATCTCAAATATTTAGTTTGTCAAACCGTCTGCACAATATTTCATTTGTAGGGACTTTCCACCTTCTGACACTCTGATTGGTGGAGTTTGTTTAATTGTTCTCAATATATAATGTCCACTCTCTGTTTTACCCAAACTAATTGCTCTGTGTTGACCTTCATGTCTTTTCATTTTAAGCGTAAAAAGTCTGCTTATCTCCTCTAAATGTCAGCAACACTAAAACATTAATTACATTAATCCTAAAGCATTAATCATAAACATTAGCTCTGCTAATGCTAAAGCAGAAGCTAATGTTAACACTAAAGTAGAAGCTAATGCTAAAGCACTAAATTAAACCATGTTTAATGTGACATGTTGACCCCAAACCTGCACAGTTTGAACTGCAGGAAGTGATTCTTTGGGCAAACGTTTAACTCACCGTTTCAGTTTTATAGTTGTTGAACATTGCTAGCTCTGATGCTAACTTTGTTGCTAACTCTGCTAATTTTGCCAGCTTGACTGCAGCAGGACTCTGGTCAGAAAACCTGCAGAACATCAGTGGATTCTGAACTCCAGCCAGTCAGAGCTGATGTTGAAAATTGATTTGATTGTTTGGAAAAAAAGACAGTAAAGCTCTAAATGAAGAATCAGCTCTGCTGCTAGTGGATTATCAGAAACATGCTCTGCTCCTTAGATGTCATTCCCTGGATTAAAGTCCAAAATAAAATGCATTATTCACACTCAGCTTTGATGCTCAAACAAGACAGATTAACTAAGAAAGTTTTATTTATCACAGACACAAACATCTATTAATCACAGTTAAGTTATACAATAATAAAGAAATGGAATAAAAGGATAAACTAAAAACTTGAGAAAACAAAACAATTTTCTGTTTTTCAAAACCTCCAGAGTCAGAGAAGCGAAGCTGCAGGAGAAAAACGTTCCACTGTGGTGAAGACGTGAAAGTTTCATATTATTATTGTAGTGGAAACTTATCTGCTCCAGATGACTGCACACTTTGAACTTTGTGCAGATGAAGTTCAGTGAACCGATTTCTGCCTAGTTACTGAAGAAAACTGGCTTCATAACGATTGAAGGTCAAAGCTGCTCTGTATGCAGATATTTGGAGGAAACCGGAAGCAGAGCTCCTGCACTACTTAACCAGAGAGGTAACACGGCTTTCAGGGGAATTTCAAGACAAAAACACAAAGAAAAACGACAGTTGCTGCATGAGAAGCTTTTTTATTGAGACACCAGAGAGACATTGTGCAATCCCTTCTCCAGCTAACATGTTACTCTGTCCTTGAAGCAGAAGTGAAAATTAATTAGTGAATTAGTGAAGGCAACATCCACAGTGTGACCTGAAAACCTCAGATGTTATCAGATTCTGAGGTTTATCTGAATCAGTGGTGTTCAAACCTTCTGCCTGTCGTTCATCACCAGCCTAGAGATGAACAGATCTCAGGGTTTTATCTTCTGTTTTACTGATGAAGTTCAAACACATTAACTGCAGAACATCAATCTGTCTGAGCCTTGAACAGGGAAACTCCTGACTCTTGTTCTGCGTCCAGATCGGTGCCGTCCTGGACTCCTGCTCTAAATCTCATCAGTGCAGGTCTTTTGTTCATCACCACCAGGATGTTGTAAATTATCCAAGATAAACTATAGTGTTTCTGTAGCTTAAGGAAAAGCTGTATTATGAGGATTTGGGTTTTTGTTTTATGCGTTTTGATTAATTTAACCCCTGGTGTCGTGTATTCAGTCTCACCTGTCCTCTGTTCCTGCTGGCTCATCCTGGTGTGTCTGGATCTGTGTAACTGGTTTTAGACACTTTTCCCATCCTCATCCCAGAACGCCGTGTGTTTCCCTTCACCTTATACCCAAACCATGACATGTAATTTGTAACCATGTTTTGTTAAATTAAAGCTGCAGTTTGTAATTTTTATTAAAAAAATATTTGTTAAAACTGTCACCAGTTAGGAGACAGATACTCTGAACAGATCGATCTCCTCCTTCGTCTCCCTGAGCTGCTACTGCCGTCTGAAGAAAAACACCAAAAGCAACCAGAGCCAGGAGGCGGGGCTTAGTGCTGTCAATCAAGCTCATGTAGTAGTTGCTCAATGTGCTAATGCAAAAGAAGCAACTTGCCGTTACAGAAAAAACATTTTTGTCATCATTGGTGGCTATGCTAACTAGCATTAGCATTCACATGTCTCTGCTAGCTGACAGTGCTAAGCCCCGCCCCCTGGCTCTGATTGGTTGTTTCTATTTAGCACTGGAAGAAGGCAAAGGATTTGTTTTTCTCAGAACATGCCATCACAACAAATCTGTAAAAAAATATTTATGTAATTTTTAATAAAAGTTGTACAGATTTACAAAGGCAGTACTGTGATCTTATTGCAACATTAGCCCCGCCTCTTTTTGGATAAACCCAAAGATATCTCCACTTAGATGTTTGGATTTGTCTTATTAGAGCAACTTTTAGTTTTTTGCTGGAAAATTTCACCTCTTAACTAAATAATGATATTACCTATAGTGGAATAACATGTTATAATCTGGGATACTGAATGTTTGTGAGGAGATTTGCTCAACAGTTAAAATATTCAACAAACTGTTGAATTCTGTCTCTTTTTGTTCTACCAGCAGAAACAGATTTTTATCAATACCTGCTGGACTTTATTGAACTATGAACCAAACAACCCCAGAAATAACCTTTAAGAGCATCAACAGTTCAGCAGGGCAAACAGAAATCCAGGAGCCCTCTTCTTTAATTCACTTAAATCTGATTTCTGTGTTTACTTTGTTTCTCTGCAGTAACTCTCATTTCTTCTTTGTTTTTCAGAGTTTTGCTTTTCTGAATCCGTGTGCGTCGACAGTTTGACAGCATTTCTCATCCCCGGTGCTCCAGTTGCTGTGATTCTCGTGGGTTTGATCATCTGGTTTGCCGTCTACAAATACAAACTGAGAAAATCTGCAACTGCAAACTCATCATACAGTCCGCCAACTCAAATACAAACCAAAGGTCATGTGATCTGAGGCCTGTTTCTGCCTGAAGTCATTTGGCAGCTTCCTCATCTTGTTTGAGCTTAATACAGAGTTCATCTCTACACCATCCAGTTATTTCAGAAAAGTCTTTAAGTTCTTTCATAAGAACCATCATTGTTGGGTTATCAGCATTAAATTACAGTTTTCTGACTGCTGCTTAGGTCCATTAGGAGAAAAGCTGCTTCCTCTCCTGGAACCAGAAACGTTTCTGTCTGCAGTCTGAACAAACGTTCAGACGTGTCATAAATCTGCATCAACATAACATCACTAAGTTTTGCTTTATTGTTTCTTAGTTTCCTTCTATGATTTAATGACATTTGGAAGATTCTTGGAAGGATGCAACCTCTGAATTAGGAAAAAGAAAATTAGCTTTGGAACAACATGAGCTCACCGTTTTTACTGATTTTAGTGTTTTTATTGCTTTTACTGTATTTTCTGCCTCTGAAGTTAATTAGGTCAGTGTGATGCACAAAGCTGCTACTTAATATAATTTCTGTTGATGCTTTGATGCCATTAATAAATCCTGTAAGGTGTGAATATTGAATTGCTTTTGTTTCTGTGTAAAACTGGTGCTGTAGTTAAACTGATTCAGCTGCATTTCATTCTGACTTCTGCAATAAAAATCATTTTTACTAAACCATTTTTGCTGCAGGTTTTTACTTTTTTATTTTTTATGCACCTCAAAGATAAAGTTGTGGCAGAATAACGAAGTTATAAACACTTTGGATTATGATGCCAAAAATGATGATAAACCATCTATTTTTACCCATTTGTGAAGGAAACAAAAAGTTCACAGTTTTTGTTTTATTTGTTTCTTTTCAAATTAAAATTTTATTTGTATAGCACATTTCAGCAGCGAGGCATTTCAAGGTGCTTTACATAATTAAAGAAATAAAAACAGTATGTGACATTAATAGATAAAAACTAAAGATAAAAACATCAGAAACACTGAAGACATCAAACCCACTCTAACCCCATGCAGCTCTAACCAGGTGGGTTTTAAATTGAGATTTAAAGGCTCTCAGTGTTTCAGCTGTTTTACAGTTTTCTGGAAGTTTGTTCCAAATCTGTGGTGCATAGAAGCTGAATGCTGCTTCTCCTCGTTTGGTTCTGGTTCTGGATGCAGAGCAGAACCAGAACCAGAAGATCTGAGGGGTCTAGACAGTTGGTACAGCAATAACAATAATTTAACAATAATCTTTTGTTAAATTAAAGTTAACTGCTTAAAAACCTCAACATTAGATTTAATTTCACTATTCTACTCCCAGTTGTGTGTTTTATTACTTAAATCCTATTTTAGCTGCTGATTGACAATCCAAACCCACTGATTAAATCTTTTATCATTCAAATGTTCCAGGTTTTTTAAAACATGTTAGATATGAACCTGCTCTAAAATGCATTGATTTGTTTAAAAACTGTGACAATAGATGATAAAACAGCTGGAATCTTTCATGAAATGCAAATGTGAAAATAACACCTTCATTGACAGATCTTCACTAAAACCTCCCACGTCTCGTACTTGAAGCTGACTCATGATTCAGAGGAAGCGGGTCTGTTAGTGTTCAAATAGACTGAAGCTGTGAAGCAACAGCAGTGGGAGAAAACAAAAACCTCTGAGAAACAACACACAGGTATGACAGATTTATAGCAGTATGTGATATAACATTGACTTGTGCATTACCGTAAGGTACAGATAGTCAGAACACCACCATCAGGATGAAGCAGGCCTGCAGAGAAAAGACAGAAGATGATCAAATGTTAAACAAGTCATGAAGTAAATACAAAGCTGCTGCCAGCTCTTCTCATTTGATGTGGTGCTGCAGCAGACCAGGATGACGCACAGAAGCTTCTTAACTGCCGAGTCGTGCAAAAAGCAACAGGAAAAGAAGTAAAAGAACTAAAACCAAGAAAAAAAGAGAAATCGGCAGCCAGATGTAGCGTTAAGCAGGCCGACATCTGAGTGACTGTTACAGTATAATACACTGTAAACAACTTAATGCACAGTCACATTTCTCTAACTTCCATTATCCACTGTGACCACAACTGGCAGCAGGACAGAAAACATCTATAATCTGATCTGTATGTTTTGTTTTCAAAGTTGTAGAAGAGGAATGAGTGTAAAGTCAGGAGGAAACGGGTTTAAAAACGTGGCACAAACTGATTCACTGCATTTTATTAACATCATCAGGTGAATGAGGCTCAGTGCTGCAGACACGGCCAGCAGTTCCACTCAAACATTTGTTTATATCGGGGGAAAACCACAGATCTTATCACACTGAAGCGTCTGAACGGCAAACTGCATCCATCGTAATGAAATCTGCAGCTACTCTGTTGGTTTCCACTGAGAAACATGTCCAGACATGTTCAGACACACCATTCAATGACGCTTTGTTCTCAAAACCGCATTTATGAACAATATTGAAGAAGAATAGCGGATCTGACATAAATCTGCAGATTCCAGTAGATTTTATTTGTTTCTATTTTCATATTGAGCAGCAGAGCAGAGGAAACCTTTCCTCACATTCTGATTTTTCCCATGGCAGCAGGATTTCTGTCAGGTGTGACAGAACCAGCAACCAGAAAGTTATGATAAGTTTCTGCTATCAGGGACAGAAAAGCACAAGAAGCTTCAGCCGTGACTGACATGTTCATGTCAGGATGCTATTTAATTACTCCACAGTATTTTTATGTTGCAACTTTATCTTTGTTGTTTCTTAATTTGTTGTACCGTTTTTTTAACCGTTTACACGGTTTCTAATTGAAAACTAGTCCGTCTCGCATCTGCAAATAAGTAAAGAAACAGAGTTCGCTAATATTGGCAAAAATATTTAATTAGACTTTATGTTTTGTCAGCTGCAACCAGGTTTGACCTTTTCGCTTTTCTATTTAATGAGTTAATTATTTGTGATCTTCTTTTTCTCCGGTTTTTCCATAAACATGTAAAAGAAATTCAGATGAATTCTAGTGCAAAACTGAATCCATACGGGGTTAAAGATTATGTGGAATAATTATTTGAATAATGTGTGGAGAAAAGAAGCAAAGCTGCAAAGACGGAACTTTGTTATATGTCTGGATGAGTCATAGTCTCTCTCTCTCTCTCACACACACACACACACACACACACACACACACACACACACACACACGCACACACACACACACACACACACACACACACACACACACACACACACACACACACACACACACACACTTCCGTGTTCATTCCAGGAACTCTCTCAAAGCGCCGCTGTGTTTTAAAAATTCTTGAACGATCTGAATCTGAACCTTTTCTTTAACGGACATTAAGATGAATTTTCCAACCTTGTTCTCTGATTCTCTCGGTCTGGCTGGTTCTGGTTCTGGACCTTTTCTGGCGAACCGAGGGTCCAACCAGAAACTAATCGAACCAAACGAGGTGAGTTAAACCGCGCTTTTGATTTCGTTCATAGTTTCCTTCACTCCCTCTCCTGCACGGAGCTTTCTGCTTTCTGTTTGGACAGAAAAGCAGCTTTAACTCCGCTGCCTGGTTTTATACGAGCCTCTGCAGCACTGAAATGCAGAAGTTACATGAAAATACTATATTTTATTATTAACTCTGTTTTAGGGTTTTTTTAAAATACTGTTTGGACTTTGGTTTGATGTTTTTATTTTTGCATTTTATGACCAGCCGTTTTTTTTATTTTTTGCTCTATTCAGAACTTTAATTGAAAGCGAATATTAATAATAAAATGCGCGACAGGGTTTTCCTCCTTTGCGGAAGCTTCCGTGTTCCAAGTAACTTGATCAAAGCTGATGCATCTGCAGCTCTGCAACCAGGACTGTGCAGAAGTTGACTAATTAGGGAACTTCTGAATGCAAGTATGTATTTATGTTAAAAAAAAAAAGAGTGAATATTAACTTTGAAAAAAATACAATTAATAGATTTTTATCTAAAGAAATGTATCATTTTCTGCACATTTCGGGATTTATGCTCTACATTTTGCTTGTCAGGTAAAATGCTCCATTCTTAGTCGAGCTGTTGCGGTTTCGCAGAGATAAATGACCGTCCAGCTCTGAGTCCAGTCCGGTGTTTTCTGTGAGGCTCCGGCTGCTCAGGTGGAAGTGGGCGGAGCCTAACATGACGGCTCTTTCCGTCTCTCATCGGGTTTTATTGTTCAGATTACTTAAAACTTGCACCTCCTTTAAGTGAGTTTACGATTATTGTTTGTCTTTTTTGCAAAATAAAAAAATCTTGTCTGGAGAAATGAGCTTCATTTATTTCAAGCATTTCGACTTTAGGATCACAAAGTCCGACACGATGCTTCAGACCGAGTTGGTTTTAACAGTTTTCTGTCTAATTTGACTCCGTGCTGCATGCAGCCAGTCCTGTTCGGCCGATGCAGATGTTCGGTTCGGACTTCTCATACTTCCGTTCCTCATTGACTCAATTCTTATTTTCTCTATAGGTAAATAAGATGGAAGTGCTGATGCACTGTCTGACTAATTTTACTCACTAACAATTTAAACTTTAGATCGGGCCTAAATAAAACATTAAAACTGGTCCGAACCCGAAGTTGAACCCGAAATGTATCCTCTAAGCTCAGAGGACTTCATTTTGTAATGCAGAGGACATCTTGGTTTTCAGAGGAAATCTTGTAAATTTGTCATGAAAAATGTTCGTTTTCCTTCCAAAGTTCTGACTTTTCGACATCAGATATGTCAGCATGTTATGTGCAGCAGTTAGAAATGTCTTGCATCATATATTAGTTCTCTTTCTAACAAACACACAAAACGATCAAATAGTTTCTCCAGACTTCAGTAATCTCAAACCTTAAGGTCGTTCAGGATCGTGATGAAGTGACGTTTTTATTCCAGCTGCAGTTTTTGCCAGTAAACAAAGAAAATGTTCAGATTTCACATCATTTGTTTCAGAATGACGGGTCTGATGAAGTCACCGCTCAGGACTCTGTGTCATCTCTGGTTAAATTTGTCTTGTTTTCTTTGTTCGAGTCATCATCGTGTTTCTAGTCATGTTAGTTTCTTAGTTATTTCATTACTCTAGGTTTAGTTATTCTTTTTCTCCATTCCTGTTTCCGGTTAGGTTATTTTTTTGTTTAGTCCTCGTTATTCTCGTTCTGTGTTCCTTGGTTCTTATTGTTTCTGTTTGGTTCTTCTGTCTTTTGGTCTCTTTAGTGTTATTTCCAGCTCCCCGCCCTCAGCCCGGCTGCTGCTCCTCTCACCTGCTGTCACTTTAGTCTCATCAGCTGCAGGTTTTCATCTCTCAGCCTTCTTCAGTAGTTAAGCTTCTCATCCTCATGTCTGCTTCGTCCTCTGTTTTCTCCCCGTGTCTCCTGGTTTGATGTTTTTGATGTTGTTTTGGATTTATTTTGTTACGACCTTAGATTTTGTGTTTTTTGTAAGGACCCATCGTTATTTCAACCATTCTTCATTAAATCATCAAAGAACTCAGCTGCTGCCTCCTCCTTTCTGCATTTGGGTTTACACTTCAACAATCGCCATCATGACAACAGCTTAATAATGAATATACACTTATGCTGAAAACATAATTTTATTCAAAATTGATTAAAAAAAAGTCGTAATATACTGCAGAATCTAACAAATAAAAGCTTTAAAATGTAAAGACATGAAGTAGAATGTGGCTCCACTTTATGGTGGAGTTTTAACTCCAGGTTGTAGCAACTAAATACAATTTAAAACAGTTTTTGTCTCTGGTTCCGCTTCAGGATGAACGTCTCTTGTTTCCGCTCGACTCAACCTGCTGCGGTCAACGCCAGCATCCTGTTCGACTTCCACACCAACCTGTGGGAGAGACCAGACGGACAGGCGGCAGAGACGGAGGGACCCTGTGTGGTCTGCAGGGGCCAGGATGTGTTCGCGGCCTGCCGCTCCTTACACGGTGATGATGGAGGCGATGGGCCGCAGCGTGGAGATCACAGCGGCTGGTGAGGAAGTAAACGGCTCAACACATCCAGTCTTTCTCTGTAGCTGCGTTTCCTTTACAAATGTCCGCAAATCATAATATCGAAAAAACACAATTTTGCAATTGCGGCGTTCCCATTATGAAATTAGAATCATGCATGAACCAGTCTGTTCACGCAATAAGTCACTAACAATTATGGCAGCGATGGATGTAAACAGTTAGATGAGATTATATTTGCAATTCAGCCAAGCAGAGGAGACCCTGGCGTCTTATTTGGAGCGACCTCCGCTAATTTGGGAGCCGCAACCTATGCCAGGTTTTGGGAAAAATTATAGTTAGAAGAGCTTTGGATTGAACACATTTAGTCGTGAGGGGAGCCAGCTGCACGTTGTCAAAATAAATAAATGAAAAAAAAAAAAAAACATTATTTTCCCACTTCCTGTCTTCTTCTTCGTCGTTTTCTCCAGTAGTAACACGGATCTTGATCACATGACTCATGTTTCCACTGCAGTTTTGCGAAATACATTTCGAACAACCACCTCATCATAGCCAAAAACTTTTTATGGAAAATTTTGTTTTTTCCAAATTGGCCTGTTTTCATTAAGCAAATTTCTTTTCCTACTTTCACTGGTTAATATAATGCAGATTGTTACTGTCCTAATAAAAAGTTTAGATTTTTATGTGATCAGCAGCAGCACCAGAGGGATTAGCAGAATTGTCTTTATCGTTACTGTAAAATAATAAACTTCTCTGAACCTCAGACCTGATAGCTAGGACTACTGAGTTCATTATTATTAATAAAGCTCAAACCTTTAATCTGATTCATCAGAGGTAATAAATAAATAAATAAATATCAGCAGAATATCAGGTAAGCGTCTTATTTTTGTGTTCCGGATTCATGTCGGTTTATATTTTAAAAAATGTCATAGACGGGCCGAAGCAGAACAGTGTAACATAACAATAACGAACCAGAACCAGCCACGTTTGTGACGCGGAGAAAAACTTTAACAGCGACGTGGTGAAAACAGAAACATCGCAAACAGATTCAAAAAAGTAAAGATTTCCTCTTTATCCGCGGCTTCATTCAGGTGAACTTATGAAAGACTGCAAGGAAGATTCATAGAAAATGCGCCGCGTAAGATTACAACATAATAACCTCAAACTGCTGGGATTTGAGAATGAAAAAATAATTATGTGTATTTTTAGGGCAGATTGTAAGGTAAACGACCCAAAACTTTTTTATATATATCTAATGGTATGTTGGTGCGGATTCAGCTTTAAGGTTTAAAGCAGGTGTGGGTGAGCGGATGGCGCACCCCACACACTCCAGTAAGAAAAGCAAACTGGAGTCCTCATCTCAGGACTTTGAGGAGAGCTACATGTTTCGGGCGGAGTCATTCTCTCCTTCACCTTCCTGTCTCCCTTCCTCTGGATCTCCTCCCATTAACTCTGGATGATTTAGGGCTAATGGACACACCGGCTCTCCCCTTAGTTTTTTTTTCACCAACATACCGCACTAAGTTAATAATTAGTACTTTACTAGAGTTGAACTTTCACTCCAGTAATTGAGCGGGAGACATTTTGTCATCTGCTGATTTCTGCTCCGCTGGTTTGAAACAGAGAGAAAGTTTTGTTTTGTAGGCGGTTACAATCTGAGACAATCTCTGGATGAGCAGTGAAACTGACATTGTCTCACATAAATATATCATGTTTTAATATTTTCAGCTAAGAATATATAAACTCAGTGACTCATAAAGGAATGAATCGGCCACATGCAGACTTTGATCATGATGTAAAGTTCATTTTTGCTGATTCTTATATCTTTTTGTAAACACAAGAGGAAGCTGAGCTGCAGACCGTGTTTTGATTTCATGTTCCGACTTGATTTTTATTGGTTTTATATACTTTATGCCTTTGTTTTTGTTTATTCTCTTGTTATGTTCAGTTAGGTATTTTAATGAACTTATTTAATGAATGAATAAATACTAATCAATTGAAACTGTTCCTAAAAAGTCTCTTTGACTTATGATGACAATCCAAACATATTTCTGTTTATTCCTATTATTTTAATGACCATTAGAGGCTCCACAGCGCCATCTGCTGTTTTCCGCATAACCACACCTGGTCCTAAATGTGATTGTAATCGATTCTAATCGAGTGCATGTGTAGTTTGAACAATTCCGACTCCTTGTTTAAACATTGACTTTAGAAACTGACCTGGGTTTTGGCTAAAAAAAGTAAATATTTATATGACATTGCTGAAAATAAACAAATACCTGAATGTGTGTCTGATCTAAGATCCAGTGAAACATATTTATGTTTGGAACATCTTTTCATCATTTTTTTATTCAAAGAACATAAATTCAGATTTGCAAATCCAAATTTGTTCAACAAAATCTTTATTATTATTATTATTATTATTATTATTATTATTATTATTATATTTTAGTTTTGAAAGAATCCACTGACTCCTAAGAGATTATGACTTATATATTTGATTTTCTGTATCTAAGATCTTGAAAAATCTCTAGAGACATTTATTATCACTAATAGTATTATTATTAGTAACACACAGAGCAGTAATTATGCAAAATATATACAAAGAATATATACATTTTGCATTTAACATAAAAATGCAAATATTAATTAATTGGATTAAGCAATTAATGCTTTTGTTGAAAAATAATGAACAGCTGCTCCCAGTAGAAATATACTCATCAATCAGACCAATCAGAGCCAGGAGGAGGGTCTTAGCGCTGTCAATCACTCTTGTGTTCATCCCTCCCTGCAGCTGATTCACCAGATCATAACCAGCTGACCCCTTTCATCGCTGCCATCTTCATCCTCCTCTTCATCATCTTCATCCTGCTCTGCTGTCTCAGGAAGAAAATTCACCACAGGTGAAATAATCGCAGGTGAGTAAAGCTGAATCTTTCTGATTTTATTAGATCACCTTCAGGGTTTTTTGTGATGATTTGGGATATTTTATATGCAGTGAAACAAAATCAGAGTCTAGTTGTGCGACAGCAGAGAGGAGGAAGAGCAAAAGCTGCTCAAATTAATGAAATATTTACAACTACAGATGTTGAAACTAATTCAATATTTAATTTATAAGACTGCAAATCACTTTTGATTTTGTTTTGTTTTCGATGCCAATTCTGATGACTAATTGAATAAACATTCTGAAGATTTTTCATTTAGTCACTTAAACTAAACGACTAAATACATTTTTAATGTATTCTAAAATTAGAAATACATTAAAAATTTATTTCATTTTTTTTAAGAAGAAAGTGAACAATTTATTTCTTAAAACTGTAACAAATCTTAGTATAAACTAGAAATGTACACGCACAAGAGAGTTCTTTGACTTGTTTTTTTAAATACAAATTTAGAAATAAGTATGACCGCTGCTTTCCCTAATCAAAGCTAGAAAAATGATTTAATTGAAACAAAAAGGATAAGACACGTCAGCTCACGTCACCGCTACATTTAATAACCCATCATCTGTTTCCTGGAATCAAGGAATTATATCAATCATTCTTTAGTTTTTTATAAGGAAACAACCACACATTCAAATCTATAACCCAGTCTTTGAATCAAAACAAACAGAAATATTTCATCAATAATAATAATAGTCCATCAAAAAGTCCATAATTAGGCGATCCAAAATAAGGTTCCGTCCTCGCAAAAAAAAAAACAAGTCAAAGAACTCTCTTGTGCGTGTACATTTATAGTTTATACTAAGATTTGTTACAAAATAAATGTGGTGAACGATTAATCATTTGTAGCAAAGGAAACATCTGCAGCAAAACAATAAAACATAAATAAGAAGCTCAGACCTTTCTGCTGGACTGAACATCAGTGGTGTAGAGTTTATGTTTTCATTTATTTAAATAATAATTGGTAGAAAAAGGTTCTAAATAGATTTATTTGACTGAATTTGAACCAGTTGAAGCTGAAAGTATTCAACCTGGGGAGTTCTGTGGAACATATTTACAAAGAGTTTTTTCATCTGAACTGCAAAATGCATATTTTTTTCATGCAGCTTTGGTTTAATTATTGCTGAGTGTTGTTATTTCAGCAACATTTTATTTTTTAGTTTGTATCCTCCACTGAACAATTAATCAATGCTAATTATTAATACTTTCAGCCCATCTAATTTCATATAACAAACAGAAACCAATAGTAATAATTTGTATATTAGCCAGTTTAATAAAAGTTCAGTGCTGATCCGTTGTTCTTATGACGCGCTGACGTCACACCTGTTTTATCGTGTAAAATCAGTCCCAAAGGTTTTCCTGAAGTTCACATTCATATTTTATTCCATTCAAATATAATTTATGCACAAACCCAGAGACTCCAAGGAACACAGGAACAGTTTCAACACGGATTCCGCAGCAGCGGTCAGAAACGGGCTTTTCCCGGTTCAACACCTGCCGCTACAGGTCGTCTCCCCTTTGCTCATTGGGCCCACAGCCCCACCTGGTGGCCAAGCCAGAAAAATACTATTTGGCTCCGATAACCAACCAAATGATAGCTGAGCTACTGAAGGAAGAAATCTGCATCATGTTTGAATGAGAAGCTGATTCTGTTTGGGTTCAGGTGCTTTTTCATCCCTGGTTTTGTTTTATTCAGGGAGGAAAACGGGACGGGACTGGAGCTGGAAACAGGACAGCAGCCGGAAACGGGACTGAAACCGGAAATGGGACTGGAGCCGGAAACAGGACAGCAGCCGGAAACGGGACTGAAACTGGAAATGGGACTGGAGCCGGAAACGGGGCTGAAGCCGGAAATGGATCAACTTTGCTCCATACAGAAGCAGAAAGTCTCGTGTGAAGATGGACAGTAGAAAAAGAGCTGCATGCTTCTTTATTGTTGAAGATTAAGTGGTTAAATTAGCACTTTTATGGGGAAAATATAAAATGTTTAACAATCAAAATTAGCTTCTGGTTTTTATCTTTAAAAATTAAAAATTTGGTCTGTTTCTAAACCCAGCTGTACGTCTGGCCTTTAAATAAATTAAATTAAATATCAGCTGAATGTGACACCAGTTGGCAAAACTACAGCTGATAAAATTCACTTAATAAATCATGTTTGCTTTAGATTCACTGCTGGGTTTTCCTTCAAAGCTGCAGTTTTTTTCAGTGACAGAAACTGATCAAATCATGAATGTTCTTCACCCTGCAAGTTGAAATCAAATCTTTTTTTCAAACAACTAAAATGTCAGAGAAAAAATTAATAAATTAAGAAATCCAAAAAAAGTTATAGTAATAATTAAACATGAAACAAGTAAATCAATAGATGTAACACTGTCGGCTGTAAGGTTTTAATCTGTTCCTCTGTATCCAGATCCAGGCGGTTTAACACCGAGTGAAGCACCGAAGGCCAGAAGTGTTTTAGAGTCAATTTAATCCGATATATTTTCACTTCATCTGTTCAAATCTCGCTAAGGCTCTCAATACTCGGGTGAAATTATTTCTTATTTAATATAAACACAGCAACTGCTAAATTATGTTTTTTCCAACATTAGAATGAAGACAAAGATTTGCTCACATTGAAGCAGCTGCTGCTGTAATCAAAGCGACTGAAGATCAACAGACGAGTTTCCAGTCGCTCACAGTGGCGATATAACCTTTTACTTTGTGTAATCTGGTTTAATATTTCACTCACTGTACATCTATTTTGATTTATTTAGCTACTCTGTGCTCCATGTTTACTTGATGCTTGACTTGCTGCTCATCACACCGCCCTGCCCAAATAACCCCATCTGCATGATGGGAGTTTAGTCTGTTTATGCAGCATAATGAGCAGAAATAAAGCAGAACAGTTTGAAGCATCTGCAACTAATTCTGCCTCCAAACACCAAAACAACTAATTTCTCAAGCAAAGAGAAATCTGACGACCCTGCACACTTTCATAACTGGTTTCTAACTCTCCAGGCAGTCATCCACATCTTTTAATTCAGATTTCATTTCTTTATATTGATGCTCTGGTTCATTTCCACACACACATTCATTGAAAGATGATCAGATTTACTGCTACTTAGGATTATTAACATGTTTACTGGAAAAGTGTGATATTTGTATTCTGTCACAACATCTACGTTTGTTTGAGTCTATTGGACATTTCAGGCTGGTTTCTCTGTAGATCTGGTTCATCAGATGATCAGAACCAGAACCAGGACAATGAAGGCAGTGGAACCGTCAGAACCAGAAAGATACAAAGAAAAGAGTTACTGCAGGGAAACAAAGCAGGACAGGTCTAATTGGCTGTCCAGTCAGTAGGCGGCTCTCAGTTGGATTTAAAGATGGCAGGCGGAGCATGCAGATGATCAATAGATGTTTTCTGCAGTTTGGAGCCATGTGTCTAAGATATCTAGAAGTAATACAGGTTTGTAATTTTCTCATTATATCCCGGCATGGTTTGTTTTCTTGTTCCACATTTACTTTATAACATCTCAGCAAAGTCATGCTGAGAAAACTGAGTTTCTGGTTTTATTCATTTTTCATAAAGCAGGTGATAAACCAGCGGTTTGAGGATCATTCCCTAAAAGACGCGTTGGTCAACATGTAACCCGCTTGGTCTCCATCAGTCCAGATGCCACTGCCCTGCTCTGGGACAAATCCAGCTCCACATGACCATCAACACAGTGGAGAGATGAATATCAGACAAACAGTCCTGGAAGGTGCAGCATCAGCACCAGTCCATGACTCTCCTGGTAGTTCAAACAGAGCCGGAACCGAGAGATGGTGACGGTCCAGAGTTCGATGCAGTCTGCAGGAGACCGACCTGTTGCTCTCCATCTGTCCATGGTTGAATCCGACATGAGGTCTGCAGTGTTTGGGTGAAAGGAAACTGCAGTATTTATATCTGTACTATGGAGATGGACCGACCGGCGGATGGATGAATGAACCGACTCACCGATGGAGGTCGTCCGTCCGGCCAACCGACCATCCGACAAACCAACTGACCGACTAGCAGCATAAGTGGGAGGGACCCGACTAACGTACAGCAGCATAAGTTGGAGGGGCCTGACCGACCGTCCGACGGACAAACTGACCTCTGACCAACTGACCAGCCAGCAGCAAAAGTCGGAGGACCCCAACCGACCGTCCGAATGAATGAGCGACGGACTTACAGAAAAACTTACAGTTCTATCGACCGACCGATAGAACTGTTTCACGGCAGACACTGCGCCAATCCTCCTGTCGATCTCCCGCTCCCTTCTGCCCTCATTCGTGAACAAGATCCCCAGATACTTAAACTCCTCCACTTGAGGCAGGACGACCCCCCTGACCCGGAGAAGGCACTCTACCCTTTTCCGGCTCAAGACCATGGCCTCGGATTTGGAGCCACTGAGCCTCATCCCGGCCGCTTCACACTCGGCCACGAACCGCTCCAGCGAGAGCTGCAGATCACGATCTAATGAAGCCAACAGGACCACATCATCCGCAAAAAGCAGAAACGCGATCCTAAGGCCACCAAAATGGATCCCCTCAACACCTCGGCTGCACCTAGAAATTCTGTCCATGAAAGTAATGAACAGAATCGGTGACCATCTGCATGCCGATGCAGATGGTGGACCAGAATCGACTCGAAGCCATACGGAAGTCTTTCTCCATGGCCTCTCCTAACTCCTCCCAAGTCCAAGTTTTTGCCTCAGCGACCACCTGAGCTGCATGCCGCTTCACCCGCCGGTACCCATCAGCTGCTTCTGGAGTCCCACAGGCCAAAAAGGCCCGATACGACTCCTTCTTCAGCCTGACAGCATCCTTCACCGAAGGTGTCCACCAACAGGTTCAAGGGTTGCCGCCACGACAGGCACCAACAACCTTGCGGCTGCAACTCCGATAAGCCGCCTCGGCAATGGAGGCATGGAACATGGTCCATTCAGACTCAATGTCCCCAACCTCCCCCGGAACGTGTTAGAAAATTTTGCTGGAGATGGGAGTTAAAGCTCCATCTCACAGGGGACTCTGCCAGATGTTCCCAGCAGACCCTCACTACAAACAAACTTGGCAGAGTCTAACTCTCACTGGAAATGAGCCCGACTTACTGCCGGCAATGCGGACCAGACTCTGACACCGGTCATACAGGGACCTGATGGCACGTATCAAAGGGCCCGGTACCCCATTTTCCCGGAGAACCACCCACAAGGCCCCCCTGGGGACACGGTCGAACGCCTTCTCAATGTCCCCAAAACACATGTAGACTGGTTGGGCGAACTCCCATGCACCCTCCAGGACCCTGCAGAGCGTGTAAAGCTGGTCCAGTGTTCTACGACCAGGACGAAAACCACACTGCTCTTCCTGAATCCGAGGTTCGACTATCCGACAGACCCTCCTCTCCAGGACCCCTGAATAGATCTTACCCAGTAGGCTTAAGAGTGTGACCCCTCTGTATTTGGAGCACAGCCTCCGGTCCCCCTTTTTAAACAGGGGGACCACCACCCCAGTCTGCCAATCCAGGGGAACTGCCCCTGATGTCCATGTGATATTGCAGAGTCGCATGAGCCAACACAACCCTACAACATCCAGAGCCTTAAGGAACTCCGGGTGGATCTCATCCACCTCCAGGGCCCTGCCACTGAGGAGCTTTTGAACCACCTCGGCGACCTCGTCCCAAGAGATTGGAGAACCCAACCCAGAGATCCCAGGCTCAGCTTCAATGAAAGGCTTGTTGGTGGGATTGAGGAGGTCTTCGAAGTATTCCGCTCACCGGCCCACAATGTCCCGAGTTGAGGTCAGCAGCACACCATCCCCACTATAAACAGTGTTGGTGCTGCAGTGCTTCCCCCTCCTGAGACGCTGGACGGTGGACCAGAATCGCCTCGAAGCCGTACGGAAGTCTTTCTCCATGGGCTCTCCTAACCCGCGACAGGCACCAACAACCTTGCAGCCGCAACTCTTATAAGAAGCCTCGGCAATGGAGGCACGGAACATGGTCCATTCAGACTCAATGTCCTCCACCTCCCCAGGAACATGTTCGAAGTTCTGCTGGAGATGGGAGTTACAGCTCCATCTCACAGGGCACTCCGCCAGATGTTCCGAGCAGACCTTCACTACATGTTTAGGCTTGCCAGGTCTGACCGGCTTCCTCTCCAACCACCGAAGCCAACTCACCAACAGGTAGTGGTCAGTGGACAGCTCCACACCTCTCTTCACCCGAGTGTCCAAGACATACGGCTGCAGATACGATGAAACGATGACAAAATCGATCATCGAACTGCTGCCTAGGGTGTCCTGGTGCCAAGTGCACATATGGACACCCTTATGCGTGAACATGGTGTTCCTTAAGGACAATCCGTGATGAGCACAAAAGTCAAACAACAGAACACCACTCGAGTTCAGATGGGGGGGGGGGTGGCAATTCCTACAAACCACGCCCCTCAAGGTCTCACTGGTTCTTCATAAAGGGTCTTCAGACTGCACTTTATCTGGTTCCTCACCTAGGACCTGTCTGCCTTGGGTGGCCCTACCAGGAGCATGAAGCCAAAGACAGCACAGCTCCTATAGGATAATTGGGACACTCAAACACCTCCACAACGATAATGTGGCACAAAAGGAAAGGAATTGTAAAGAAAGTTAAAAACTCTCCGCTACCTGTCTGATTTCTGCACTATAGCATGTACTGTGTCTCCAACCTGGAGCAGTGCATCAAGTCCACGCAGCGCGTCAGTAAACGATCACGGATGTTCGTGGCCGTGTGCAGCTGGATTCGCCAGAAAATACAGCAACGGCAGCGGCCTCTGGACGGCAGGACGGTTTGGGTCTGAAACCCGCCTCCAGAGTTCATGCAGAGCGGCGGTGTCTGAACTGACGGAAACCGAGCGGCTTCTTGTGTGGACAGGAGGTTTCTCAAACACGTCTCCGTCCAGCAGCCCGGGACCATCACAGCGGACTGCGGAGAAACTCTGCCGCCTGCTCGCTTCGCAAGCTCCATGAAGGTGGATGGAAAACTTCGATTCAGTAATCAACAGGTCTTAATGCACTGCATGGCCGAACGTACGGTTGAAATGAAATGATTTGTTTAATTTGTAAAATTCCTCCAGATGACATGCCCTACATCAATAAACTGAATTGAACAGAAACTTTAAAACTCTCTGCTGCTGTCTGACTGATTTCCACACATTAGCATGTACTGTGTCTCCATAGTGGAGCAGAGCGTTCAAGTTTGCGCAGCGCGTCAGTAACCGATCACGGAGGAAACGTGGAACCCGGTCCGCCAGCTTGTCTCTCCAGAGCTGGATGCGTCGCTCCGCTTTCTCTTCCTTCTCTGAAGGCGTGTGGGAGAGCAGCAGAGCTTGGAGTTGTGTGAAAACCGTCCGGCCGTGCGTCGTCGGGGACAGGAGACGGGGGAGCCGCTCAACCTCAGATGAAAGCGAAGGAAAAAGTCAAGGCACGAGGAAGGAGCGCTTCGGAGGGCGGCACCTTTCAGCTCCATGTTATAAGAGGAAGAGAGTTCACCCGTGACGTCACCGCCGCTGTGGCAAAAAGGCACCGGCGTCCGCACCTGGGCCCAGAGGTTCATGGTTCGATTCAGAGACGGGCTGCTGCTGCTGCTGCTCTGCTCTGCTCTGCTCTGCGTGCGCTCTGTTCTACAGGTCGGCTGGCTTTCCGTGCCCATTTCTCCGAGCGGCTCTACGCGTCGGCGGTGTCCCTGCAGCACCACGGACGGGCAAACTGCTCACTTGGAGCAGTAACCTGTACGCACATTAGAAATATTAAAGGGAACACATCAGCAAGGATCACTACGACCAGACGTATCCTCCCAGCGGCTCGACTGGACTCTGGCTCACGCGTCGGACACGGACACGGCTGCATTCGCAAAAGCACGCAACACTCATCAGCAACTGTTGAACCATGGACGGAGACGCAGCAACAAGCCGAATGTGCAAGTTCACCCCCTTCGGGTTCCCAGGATATTTCGACCTAGACGAGACACACGGACCGGTGCTGCGCATCCCAGGACTGTGTGACTTGGAGATCCGTCTCTACAGAATGTTCGTGGTCGTGCGCAGCTGGATTCGCCAGAAAATACAGCAACGGCAGCGGCCTCTGGACGGCAGGACGGTTTGGGTCTGAAACCCGCCTCCAGAGTTCATGCAGAGCGGCGGTGTCTGAACTGACGGAAACCGAGCGGCTTCTTGTGTGGACAGGAGGTTTCTCAAACACGTCTCCGTCCAGCAGCCCGGGACCATCACAGCGGACTGCGGAGAAACTCTGCCGCCTGCTCGCTTCGCAAGCTCCATGAAGGTGGATGGAAAACTTCGATTCAGTAATCAACAGGTCTTAATGCACTGCATGGCCGAACGTACGGTTGAAATGAAATGATTTGTTTAATTTGTAAAATTCCTCCAGATGACATGCCCTACATCAATAAACTGAATTGAACAGAAACTTTAAAACTCTCTGCTGCTGTCTGACTGATTTCCACACATTAGCATGTACTGTGTCTCCATAGTGGAGCAGAGCGTTCAAGTTTGCGCAGCGCGTCAGTAACCGATCACGGAGGAAACGTGGAACCCGGTCCGCCAGCTTGTCTCTCCAGAGCTGGATGCGTCGCTCCGCTTTCTCTTCCTTCTCTGAAGGCGTGTGGGAGAGCAGCAGAGCTTGGAGTTGTGTGAAAACCGTCCGGCCGTGCGTCGTCGGGGACAGGAGACGGGGGAGCCGCTCAACCTCAGATGAAAGCGAAGGAAAAAGTCAAGGCACGAGGAAGGAGCGCTTCGGAGGGCGGCACCTTTCAGCTCCATGTTATAAGAGGAAGAGAGTTCACCCGTGACGTCACCGCCGCTGTGGCAAAAAGGCACCGGCGTCCGCACCTGGGCCCAGAGGTTCATGGTTCGATTCAGAGACGGGCTGCTGCTGCTGCTGCTCTGCTCTGCTCTGCTCTGCGTGCGCTCTGTTCTACAGGTCGGCTGGCTTTCCGTGCCCATTTCTCCGAGCGGCTCTACGCGTCGGCGGTGTCCCTGCAGCACCACGGACGGGCAAACTGCTCACTTGGAGCAGTAACCTGTACGCACATTAGAAATATTAAAGGGAACACATCAGCAAGGATCACTACGACCAGACGTATCCTCCCAGCGGCTCGACTGGACTCTGGCTCACGCGTCGGACACGGACACGGCTGCATTCGCAAAAGCACGCAACACTCATCAGCAACTGTTGAACCATGGACGGAGACGCAGCAACAAGCCGAATGTGCAAGTTCACCCCCTTCGGGTTCCCAGGATATTTCGACCTAGACGAGACACACGGACCGGTGCTGCGCATCCCAGGACTGTGTGACTTGGAGATCCGTCTCTACAGAATGTTCGTGGTCGTGCGCAGCTGGATTCGCCAGAAAATACAGCAACGGCAGCGGCCTCTGGACGGCAGGACGGTTTGGGTCTGAAACCCGCCTCCAGAGTTCATGCAGAGCGGCGGTGTCTGAACTGACGGAAACCGAGCGGCTTCTTGTGTGGACAGGAGGTTTCTCAAACACGTCTCCGTCCAGCAGCCCGGGACCATCACAGCGGACTGCGGAGAAACTCTGCCGCCTGCTCGCTTCGCAAGCTCCATGAAGGTGGATGGAAAACTTCGATTCAGTAATCAACAGGTCTTAATGCACTGCATGGCCGAACGTACGGTTGAAATGAAATGATTTGTTTAATTTGTAAAATTCCTCCAGATGACATGCCCTACATCAATAAACTGAATTGAACAGAAACTTTAAAACTCTCTGCTGCTGTCTGACTGATTTCCACACATTAGCATGTACTGTGTCTCCATAGTGGAGCAGAGCGTTCAAGTTTGCGCAGCGCGTCAGTAACCGATCACGGAGGAAACGTGGAACCCGGTCCGCCAGCTTGTCTCTCCAGAGCTGGATGCGTCGCTCCGCTTTCTCTTCCTTCTCTGAAGGCGTGTGGGAGAGCAGCAGAGCTTGGAGTTGTGTGAAAACCGTCCGGCCGTGCGTCGTCGGGGACAGGAGACGGGGGAGCCGCTCAACCTCAGATGAAAGCGAAGGAAAAAGTCAAGGCACGAGGAAGGAGCGCTTCGGAGGGCGGCACCTTTCAGCTCCATGTTATAAGAGGAAGAGAGTTCACCCGTGACGTCACCGCCGCTGTGGCAAAAAGGCACCGGCGTCCGCACCTGGGCCCAGAGGTTCATGGTTCGATTCAGAGACGGGCTGCTGCTGCTGCTCTGCTCTGCTCTGCTCTGCGTGCGCTCTGTTCTACAGGTCGGCTGGCTTTCCGTGCCCATTTCTCCGAGCGGCTCTACGCGTCGGCGGTGTCCCTGCAGCACCACGGACGGGCAAACTGCTCACTTGGAGCAGTAACCTGTACGCACATTAGAAATATTAAAGGGAACACATCAGCAAGGATCACTACGACCAGACGTATCCTCCCAGCGGCTCGACAGGACCCTGGCTCACGCGTCGGACACGGACACGGCTGCATTCGCAAAAGCACGCAACACTCATCAGCAACTGTTGAACCATGGACGGAGACGCAGCAACAAGCCGAATGTGCAAGTTCACCCCCTTCGGGTTCCCAGGATATTTCGACCTAGACGAGACACACGGACCGGTGCTGCGCATCCCAGGACTGTGTGACTTGGAGATCCGTCTCTACAGAATGTTCGTGGTCGTGCGCAGCTGGATTCGCCAGAAAATACAGCAACGGCAGCGGCCTCTGGACGGCAGGACGGTTTGGGTCTGAAACCCGCCTCCAGAGTTCATGCAGAGCGGCGGTGTCTGAACTGACGGAAACCGAGCGGCTTCTTGTGTGGACAGGAGGTTTCTCAAACACGTCTCCGTCCAGCAGCCCGGGACCATCACAGCGGACTGCGGAGAAACTCTGCCGCCTGCTCGCTTCGCAAGCTCCATGAAGGTGGATGGAAAACTTCGATTCAGTAATCAACAGGTCTTAATGCACTGCATGGCCGAACGTACGGTTGAAATGAAATGATTTGTTTAATTTGTAAAATTCCTCCAGATGACATGCCCTACATCAATAAACTGAATTGAACAGAAACTTTAAAACTCTCTGCTGCTGTCTGACTGATTTCCACACATTAGCATGTACTGTGTCTCCATAGTGGAGCAGAGCGTTCAAGTTTGCGCAGCGCGTCAGTAACCGATCACGGAGGAAACGTGGAACCCGGTCCGCCAGCTTGTCTCTCCAGAGCTGGATGCGTCGCTCCGCTTTCTCTTCCTTCTCTGAAGGCGTGTGGGAGAGCAGCAGAGCTTGGAGTTGTGTGAAAACCGTCCGGCCGTGCGTCGTCGGGGACAGGAGACGGGGGAGCCGCTCAACCTCAGATGAAAGCGAAGGAAAAAGTCAAGGCACGAGGAAGGAGCGCTTCGGAGGGCGGCACCTTTCAGCTCCATGTTATAAGAGGAAGAGAGTTCACCCGTGACGTCACCGCCGCTGTGGCAAAAAGGCACCGGCGTCCGCACCTGGGCCCAGAGGTTCATGGTTCGATTCAGAGACGGGCTGCTGCTGCTGCTGCTCTGCTCTGCTCTGCTCTGCGTGCGCTCTGTTCTACAGGTCGGCTGGCTTTCCGTGCCCATTTCTCCGAGCGGCTCTACGCGTCGGCGGTGTCCCTGCAGCACCACGGACGGGCAAACTGCTCACTTGGAGCAGTAACCTGTACGCACATTAGAAATATTAAAGGGAACACATCAGCAAGGATCACTACGACCAGACGTATCCTCCCAGCGGCTCGACAGGACTCTGGCTCACGCGTAGGACACGGACACGGCTGCATTCGCAAAAGCACGCAACACTCATCAGCAACTGTTGAACCATGGACGGAGACGCAGCAACAAGCCGAATGTGCAAGTTCACCCCCTTCGGGTTCCCAGGATATTTCGACCTAGACGAGACACACGGACCGGTGCTGCGCATCCCAGGACTGTGTGACTTGGAGATCCGTCTCTACAGAATGTTCGTGGTCGTGCGCAGCTGGATTCGCCAGAAAATACAGCAACGGCAGCGGCCTCTGGACGGCAGGACGGTTTGGGTCTGAAACCCGCCTCCAGAGTTCATGCAGAGCGGCGGTGTCTGAACTGACGGAAACCGAGCGGCTTCTTGTGTGGACAGGAGGTTTCTCAAACACGTCTCCGTCCAGCAGCCCGGGACCATCACAGCGGACTGCGGAGAAACTCTGCCGCCTGCTCGCTTCGCAAGCTCCATGAAGGTGGATGGAAAACTTCGATTCAGTAATCAACAGGTCTTAATGCACTGCATGGCCGAACGTACGGTTGAAATGAAATGATTTGTTTAATTTGTAAAATTCCTCCAGATGACATGCCCTACATCAATAAACTGAATTGAACAGAAACTTTAAAACTCTCTGCTGCTGTCTGACTGATTTCCACACATTAGCATGTACTGTGTCTCCATAGTGGAGCAGAGCGTTCAAGTTTGCGCAGCGCGTCAGTAACCGATCACGGAGGAAACGTGGAACCCGGTCCGCCAGCTTGTCTCTCCAGAGCTGGATGCGTCGCTCCGCTTTCTCTTCCTTCTCTGAAGGCGTGTGGGAGAGCAGCAGAGCTTGGAGTTGTGTGAAAACCGTCCGGCCGTGCGTCGTCGGGGACAGGAGACGGGGGAGCCGCTCAACCTCAGATGAAAGCGAAGGAAAAAGTCAAGGCACGAGGAAGGAGCGCTTCGGAGGGCGGCACCTTTCAGCTCCATGTTATAAGAGGAAGAGAGTTCACCCGTGACGTCACCGCCGCTGTGGCAAAAAGGCACCGGCGTCCGCACCTGGGCCCAGAGGTTCATGGTTCGATTCAGAGACGGGCTGCTGCTGCTGCTGCTCTGCTCTGCTCTGCTCTGCGTGCGCTCTGTTCTACAGGTCGGCTGGCTTTCCGTGCCCATTTCTCCGAGCGGCTCTACGCGTCGGCGGTGTCCCTGCAGCACCACGGACGGGCAAACTGCTCACTTGGAGCAGTAACCTGTACGCACATTAGAAATATTAAAGGGAACACATCAGCAAGGATCACTACGACCAGACGTATCCTCCCAGCGGCTCGACAGGACTCTGGCTCACGCGTAGGACACGGACACGGCTGCATTCGCAAAAGCACGCAACACTCATCAGCAACTGTTGAACCATGGACGGAGACGCAGCAACAAGCCGAATGTGCAAGTTCACCCCCTTCGGGTTCCCAGGATATTTCGACCTAGACGAGACACACGGACCGGTGCTGCGCATCCCAGGACTGTGTGACTTGGAGATCCGTCTCTACAGAATGTTCGTGGTCGTGCGCAGCTGGATTCGCCAGAAAATACAGCAACGGCAGCGGCCTCTGGACGGCAGGACGGTTTGGGTCTGAAACCCGCCTCCAGAGTTCATGCAGAGCGGCGGTGTCTGAACTGACGGAAACCGAGCGGCTTCTTGTGTGGACAGGAGGTTTCTCAAACACGTCTCCGTCCAGCAGCCCGGGACCATCACAGCGGACTGCGGAGAAACTCTGCCGCCTGCTCGCTTCGCAAGCTCCATGAAGGTGGATGGAAAACTTCGATTCAGTAATCAACAGGTCTTAATGCACTGCATGGCCGAACGTACGGTTGAAATGAAATGATTTGTTTAATTTGTAAAATTCCTCCAGATGACATGCCCTACATCAATAAACTGAATTGAACAGAAACTTTAAAACTCTCTGCTGCTGTCTGACTGATTTCCACACATTAGCATGTACTGTGTCTCCATAGTGGAGCAGAGCGTTCAAGTTTGCGCAGCGCGTCAGTAACCGATCACGGAGGAAACGTGGAACCCGGTCCGCCAGCTTGTCTCTCCAGAGCTGGATGCGTCGCTCCGCTTTCTCTTCCTTCTCTGAAGGCGTGTGGGAGAGCAGCAGAGCTTGGAGTTGTGTGAAAACCGTCCGGCCGTGCGTCGTCGGGGACAGGAGACGGGGGAGCCGCTCAACCTCAGATGAAAGCGAAGGAAAAAGTCAAGGCACGAGGAAGGAGCGCTTCGGAGGGCGGCACCTTTCAGCTCCATGTTATAAGAGGAAGAGAGTTCACCCGTGACGTCACCGCCGCTGTGGCAAAAAGGCACCGGCGTCCGCACCTGGGCCCAGAGGTTCATGGTTCGATTCAGAGACGGGCTGCTGCTGCTGCTGCTCTGCTCTGCTCTGCTCTGCGTGCGCTCTGTTCTACAGGTCGGCTGGCTTTCCGTGCCCATTTCTCCGAGCGGCTCTACGCGTCGGCGGTGTCCCTGCAGCACCACGGACGGGCAAACTGCTCACTTGGAGCAGTAACCTGTACGCACATTAGAAATATTAAAGGGAACACATCAGCAAGGATCACTACGACCAGACGTATCCTCCCAGCGGCTCGACAGGACTCTGGCTCACGCGTAGGACACGGACACGGCTGCATTCGCAAAAGCACGCAACACTCATCAGCAACTGTTGAACCATGGACGGAGACGCAGCAACAAGCCGAATGTGCAAGTTCACCCCCTTCGGGTTCCCAGGATATTTCGACCTAGACGAGACACACGGACCGGTGCTGCGCATCCCAGGACTGTGTGACTTGGAGATCCGTCTCTACAGAATGTTCGTGGTCGTGCGCAGCTGGATTCGCCAGAAAATACAGCAACGGCAGCGGCCTCTGGACGGCAGGACGGTTTGGGTCTGAAACCCGCCTCCAGAGTTCATGCAGAGCGGCGGTGTCTGAACTGACGGAAACCGAGCGGCTTCTTGTGTGGACAGGAGGTTTCTCAAACACGTCTCCGTCCAGCAGCCCGGGACCATCACAGCGGACTGCGGAGAAACTCTGCCGCCTGCTCGCTTCGCAAGCTCCATGAAGGTGGATGGAAAACTTCGATTCAGTAATCAACAGGTCTTAATGCACTGCATGGCCGAACGTACGGTTGAAATGAAATGATTTGTTTAATTTGTAAAATTCCTCCAGATGACATGCCCTACATCAATAAACTGAATTGAACAGAAACTTTAAAACTCTCTGCTGCTGTCTGACTGATTTCCACACATTAGCATGTACTGTGTCTCCATAGTGGAGCAGAGCGTTCAAGTTTGCGCAGCGCGTCAGTAACCGATCACGGAGGAAACGTGGAACCCGGTCCGCCAGCTTGTCTCTCCAGAGCTGGATGCGTCGCTCCGCTTTCTCTTCCTTCTCTGAAGGCGTGTGGGAGAGCAGCAGAGCTTGGAGTTGTGTGAAAACCGTCCGGCCGTGCGTCGTCGGGGACAGGAGACGGGGGAGCCGCTCAACCTCAGATGAAAGCGAAGGAAAAAGTCAAGGCACGAGGAAGGAGCGCTTCGGAGGGCGGCACCTTTCAGCTCCATGTTATAAGAGGAAGAGAGTTCACCCGTGACGTCACCGCCGCTGTGGCAAAAAGGCACCGGCGTCCGCACCTGGGCCCAGAGGTTCATGGTTCGATTCAGAGACGGGCTGCTGCTGCTGCTGCTCTGCTCTGCTCTGCTCTGCTCTGCGTGCGCTCTGTTCTACAGGTCGGCTGGCTTTCCGTGCCCATTTCTCCGAGCGGCTCTACGCGTCGGCGGTGTCCCTGCAGCACCACGGACGGGCAAACTGCTCACTTGGAGCAGTAACCTGTACGCACATTAGAAATATTAAAGGGAACACATCAGCAAGGATCACTACGACCAGACGTATCCTCCCAGCGGCTCGACAGGACTCTGGCTCACGCGTAGGACACGGACACGGCTGCATTCGCAAAAGCACGCAACACTCATCAGCAACTGTTGAACCATGGACGGAGACGCAGCAACAAGCCGAATGTGCAAGTTCACCCCCTTCGGGTTCCCAGGATATTTCGACCTAGACGAGACACACGGACCGGTGCTGCGCATCCCAGGACTGTGTGACTTGGAGATCCGTCTCTACAGAATGTTCGTGGTCGTGCGCAGCTGGATTCGCCAGAAAATACAGCAACGGCAGCGGCCTCTGGACGGCAGGACGGTTTGGGTCTGAAACCCGCCTCCAGAGTTCATGCAGAGCGGCGGTGTCTGAACTGACGGAAACCGAGCGGCTTCTTGTGTGGACAGGAGGTTTCTCAAACACGTCTCCGTCCAGCAGCCCGGGACCATCACAGCGGACTGCGGAGAAACTCTGCCGCCTGCTCGCTTCGCAAGCTCCATGAAGGTGGATGGAAAACTTCGATTCAGTAATCAACAGGTCTTAATGCACTGCATGGCCGAACGTACGGTTGAAATGAAATGATTTGTTTAATTTGTAAAATTCCTCCAGATGACATGCCCTACATCAATAAACTGAATTGAACAGAAACTTTAAAACTCTCTGCTGCTGTCTGACTGATTTCCACACATTAGCATGTACTGTGTCTCCATAGTGGAGCAGAGCGTTCAAGTTTGCGCAGCGCGTCAGTAACCGATCACGGAGGAAACGTGGAACCCGGTCCGCCAGCTTGTCTCTCCAGAGCTGGATGCGTCGCTCCGCTTTCTCTTCCTTCTCTGAAGGCGTGTGGGAGAGCAGCAGAGCTTGGAGTTGTGTGAAAACCGTCCGGCCGTGCGTCGTCGGGGACAGGAGACGGGGGAGCCGCTCAACCTCAGATGAAAGCGAAGGAAAAAGTCAAGGCACGAGGAAGGAGCGCTTCGGAGGGCGGCACCTTTCAGCTCCATGTTATAAGAGGAAGAGAGTTCACCCGTGACGTCACCGCCGCTGTGGCAAAAAGGCACCGGCGTCCGCACCTGGGCCCAGAGGTTCATGGTTCGATTCAGAGACGGGCTGCTGCTGCTGCTGCTCTGCTCTGCTCTGCTCTGCGTGCGCTCTGTTCTACAGGTCGGCTGGCTTTCCGTGCCCATTTCTCCGAGCGGCTCTACGCGTCGGCGGTGTCCCTGCAGCACCACGGACGGGCAAACTGCTCACTTGGAGCAGTAACCTGTACGCACATTAGAAATATTAAAGGGAACACATCAGCAAGGATCACTACGACCAGACGTATCCTCCCAGCGGCTCGACAGGACTCTGGCTCACGCGTAGGACACGGACACGGCTGCATTCGCAAAAGCACGCAACACTCATCAGCAACTGTTGAACCATGGACGGAGACGCAGCAACAAGCCGAATGTGCAAGTTCACCCCCTTCGGGTTCCCAGGATATTTCGACCTAGACGAGACACACGGACCGGTGCTGCGCATCCCAGGACTGTGTGACTTGGAGATCCGTCTCTACAGAATGTTCGTGGTCGTGCGCAGCTGGATTCGCCAGAAAATACAGCAACGGCAGCGGCCTCTGGACGGCAGGACGGTTTGGGTCTGAAACCCGCCTCCAGAGTTCATGCAGAGCGGCGGTGTCTGAACTGACGGAAACCGAGCGGCTTCTTGTGTGGACAGGAGGTTTCTCAAACACGTCTCCGTCCAGCAGCCCGGGACCATCACAGCGGACTGCGGAGAAACTCTGCCGCCTGCTCGCTTCGCAAGCTCCATGAAGGTGGATGGAAAACTTCGATTCAGTAATCAACAGGTCTTAATGCACTGCATGGCCGAACGTACGGTTGAAATGAAATGATTTGTTTAATTTGTAAAATTCCTCCAGATGACATGCCCTACATCAATAAACTGAATTGAACAGAAACTTTAAAACTCTCTGCTGCTGTCTGACTGATTTCCACACATTAGCATGTACTGTGTCTCCATAGTGGAGCAGAGCGTTCAAGTTTGCGCAGCGCGTCAGTAACCGATCACGGAGGAAACGTGGAACCCGGTCCGCCAGCTTGTCTCTCCAGAGCTGGATGCGTCGCTCCGCTTTCTCTTCCTTCTCTGAAGGCGTGTGGGAGAGCAGCAGAGCTTGGAGTTGTGTGAAAACCGTCCGGCCGTGCGTCGTCGGGGACAGGAGACGGGGGAGCCGCTCAACCTCAGATGAAAGCGAAGGAAAAAGTCAAGGCACGAGGAAGGAGCGCTTCGGAGGGCGGCACCTTTCAGCTCCATGTTATAAGAGGAAGAGAGTTCACCCGTGACGTCACCGCCGCTGTGGCAAAAAGGCACCGGCGTCCGCACCTGGGCCCAGAGGTTCATGGTTCGATTCAGAGACGGGCTGCTGCTGCTGCTGCTCTGCTCTGCTCTGCTCTGCTCTGCGTGCGCTCTGTTCTACAGGTCGGCTGGCTTTCCGTGCCCATTTCTCCGAGCGGCTCTACGCGTCGGCGGTGTCCCTGCAGCACCACGGACGGGCAAACTGCTCACTTGGAGCAGTAACCTGTACGCACATTAGAAATATTAAAGGGAACACATCAGCAAGGATCACTACGACCAGACGTATCCTCCCAGCGGCTCGACAGGACTCTGGCTCACGCGTAGGACACGGACACGGCTGCATTCGCAAAAGCACGCAACACTCATCAGCAACTGTTGAACCATGGACGGAGACGCAGCAACAAGCCGAATGTGCAAGTTCACCCCCTTCGGGTTCCCAGGATATTTCGACCTAGACGAGACACACGGACCGGTGCTGCGCATCCCAGGACTGTGTGACTTGGAGATCCGTCTCTACAGAATGTTCGTGGTCGTGCGCAGCTGGATTCGCCAGAAAATACAGCAACGGCAGCGGCCTCTGGACGGCAGGACGGTTTGGGTCTGAAACCCGCCTCCAGAGTTCATGCAGAGCGGCGGTGTCTGAACTGACGGAAACCGAGCGGCTTCTTGTGTGGACAGGAGGTTTCTCAAACACGTCTCCGTCCAGCAGCCCGGGACCATCACAGCGGACTGCGGAGAAACTCTGCCGCCTGCTCGCTTCGCAAGCTCCATGAAGGTGGATGGAAAACTTCGATTCAGTAATCAACAGGTCTTAATGCACTGCATGGCCGAACGTACGGTTGAAATGAAATGATTTGTTTAATTTGTAAAATTCCTCCAGATGACATGCCCTACATCAATAAACTGAATTGAACAGAAACTTTAAAACTCTCTGCTGCTGTCTGACTGATTTCCACACATTAGCATGTACTGTGTCTCCATAGTGGAGCAGAGCGTTCAAGTTTGCGCAGCGCGTCAGTAACCGATCACGGAGGAAACGTGGAACCCGGTCCGCCAGCTTGTCTCTCCAGAGCTGGATGCGTCGCTCCGCTTTCTCTTCCTTCTCTGAAGGCGTGTGGGAGAGCAGCAGAGCTTGGAGTTGTGTGAAAACCGTCCGGCCGTGCGTCGTCGGGGACAGGAGACGGGGGAGCCGCTCAACCTCAGATGAAAGCGAAGGAAAAAGTCAAGGCACGAGGAAGGAGCGCTTCGGAGGGCGGCACCTTTCAGCTCCATGTTATAAGAGGAAGAGAGTTCACCCGTGACGTCACCGCCGCTGTGGCAAAAAGGCACCGGCGTCCGCACCTGGGCCCAGAGGTTCATGGTTCGATTCAGAGACGGGCTGCTGCTGCTGCTGCTCTGCTCTGCTCTGCTCTGCGTGCGCTCTGTTCTACAGGTCGGCTGGCTTTCCGTGCCCATTTCTCCGAGCGGCTCTACGCGTCGGCGGTGTCCCTGCAGCACCACGGACGGGCAAACTGCTCACTTGGAGCAGTAACCTGTACGCACATTAGAAATATTAAAGGGAACACATCAGCAAGGATCACTACGACCAGACGTATCCTCCCAGCGGCTCGACAGGACTCTGGCTCACGCGTAGGACACGGACACGGCTGCATTCGCAAAAGCACGCAACACTCATCAGCAACTGTTGAACCATGGACGGAGACGCAGCAACAAGCCGAATGTGCAAGTTCACCCCCTTCGGGTTCCCAGGATATTTCGACCTAGACGAGACACACGGACCGGTGCTGCGCATCCCAGGACTGTGTGACTTGGAGATCCGTCTCTACAGAATGTTCGTGGTCGTGCGCAGCTGGATTCGCCAGAAAATACAGCAACGGCAGCGGCCTCTGGACGGCAGGACGGTTTGGGTCTGAAACCCGCCTCCAGAGTTCATGCAGAGCGGCGGTGTCTGAACTGACGGAAACCGAGCGGCTTCTTGTGTGGACAGGAGGTTTCTCAAACACGTCTCCGTCCAGCAGCCCGGGACCATCACAGCGGACTGCGGAGAAACTCTGCCGCCTGCTCGCTTCGCAAGCTCCATGAAGGTGGATGGAAAACTTCGATTCAGTAATCAACAGGTCTTAATGCACTGCATGGCCGAACGTACGGTTGAAATGAAATGATTTGTTTAATTTGTAAAATTCCTCCAGATGACATGCCCTACATCAATAAACTGAATTGAACAGAAACTTTAAAACTCTCTGCTGCTGTCTGACTGATTTCCACACATTAGCATGTACTGTGTCTCCATAGTGGAGCAGAGCGTTCAAGTTTGCGCAGCGCGTCAGTAACCGATCACGGAGGAAACGTGGAACCCGGTCCGCCAGCTTGTCTCTCCAGAGCTGGATGCGTCGCTCCGCTTTCTCTTCCTTCTCTGAAGGCGTGTGGGAGAGCAGCAGAGCTTGGAGTTGTGTGAAAACCGTCCGGCCGTGCGTCGTCGGGGACAGGAGACGGGGGAGCCGCTCAACCTCAGATGAAAGCGAAGGAAAAAGTCAAGGCACGAGGAAGGAGCGCTTCGGAGGGCGGCACCTTTCAGCTCCATGTTATAAGAGGAAGAGAGTTCACCCGTGACGTCACCGCCGCTGTGGCAAAAAGGCACCGGCGTCCGCACCTGGGCCCAGAGGTTCATGGTTCGATTCAGAGACGGGCTGCTGCTGCTGCTGCTCTGCTCTGCTCTGCTCTGCGTGCGCTCTGTTCTACAGGTCGGCTGGCTTTCCGTGCCCATTTCTCCGAGCGGCTCTACGCGTCGGCGGTGTCCCTGCAGCACCACGGACGGGCAAACTGCTCACTTGGAGCAGTAACCTGTACGCACATTAGAAATATTAAAGGGAACACATCAGCAAGGATCACTACGACCAGACGTATCCTCCCAGCGGCTCGACAGGACTCTGGCTCACGCGTAGGACACGGACACGGCTGCATTCGCAAAAGCACGCAACACTCATCAGCAACTGTTGAACCATGGACGGAGACGCAGCAACAAGCCGAATGTGCAAGTTCACCCCCTTCGGGTTCCCAGGATATTTCGACCTAGACGAGACACACGGACCGGTGCTGCGCATCCCAGGACTGTGTGACTTGGAGATCCGTCTCTACAGAATGTTCGTGGTCGTGCGCAGCTGGATTCGCCAGAAAATACAGCAACGGCAGCGGCCTCTGGACGGCAGGACGGTTTGGGTCTGAAACCCGCCTCCAGAGTTCATGCAGAGCGGCGGTGTCTGAACTGACGGAAACCGAGCGGCTTCTTGTGTGGACAGGAGGTTTCTCAAACACGTCTCCGTCCAGCAGCCCGGGACCATCACAGCGGACTGCGGAGAAACTCTGCCGCCTGCTCGCTTCGCAAGCTCCATGAAGGTGGATGGAAAACTTCGATTCAGTAATCAACAGGTCTTAATGCACTGCATGGCCGAACGTACGGTTGAAATGAAATGATTTGTTTAATTTGTAAAATTCCTCCAGATGACATGCCCTACATCAATAAACTGAATTGAACAGAAACTTTAAAACTCTCTGCTGCTGTCTGACTGATTTCCACACATTAGCATGTACTGTGTCTCCATAGTGGAGCAGAGCGTTCAAGTTTGCGCAGCGCGTCAGTAACCGATCACGGAGGAAACGTGGAACCCGGTCCGCCAGCTTGTCTCTCCAGAGCTGGATGCGTCGCTCCGCTTTCTCTTCCTTCTCTGAAGGCGTGTGGGAGAGCAGCAGAGCTTGGAGTTGTGTGAAAACCGTCCGGCCGTGCGTCGTCGGGGACAGGAGACGGGGGAGCCGCTCAACCTCAGATGAAAGCGAAGGAAAAAGTCAAGGCACGAGGAAGGAGCGCTTCGGAGGGCGGCACCTTTCAGCTCCATGTTATAAGAGGAAGAGAGTTCACCCGTGACGTCACCGCCGCTGTGGCAAAAAGGCACCGGCGTCCGCACCTGGGCCCAGAGGTTCATGGTTCGATTCAGAGACGGGCTGCTGCTGCTGCTGCTCTGCTCTGCTCTGCTCTGCGTGCGCTCTGTTCTACAGGTCGGCTGGCTTTCCGTGCCCATTTCTCCGAGCGGCTCTACGCGTCGGCGGTGTCCCTGCAGCACCACGGACGGGCAAACTGCTCACTTGGAGCAGTAACCTGTACGCACATTAGAAATATTAAAGGGAACACATCAGCAAGGATCACTACGACCAGACGTATCCTCCCAGCGGCTCGACAGGACCCTGGCTCACGCGTAGGACACGGACACGGCTGCATTCGCAAAAGCACGCAACACTCATCAGCAACTGTTGAACCATGGACGGAGACGCAGCAACAAGCCGAATGTGCAAGTTCACCCCCTTCGGGTTCCCAGGATATTTCGACCTAGACGAGACACACGGACCGGTGCTGCGCATCCCAGGACTGTGTGACTTGGAGATCCGTCTCTACAGAATGTTCGTGGTCGTGCGCAGCTGGATTCGCCAGAAAATACAGCAACGGCAGCGGCCTCTGGACGGCAGGACGGTTTGGGTCTGAAACCCGCCTCCAGAGTTCATGCAGAGCGGCGGTGTCTGAACTGACGGAAACCGAGCGGCTTCTTGTGTGGACAGGAGGTTTCTCAAACACGTCTCCGTCCAGCAGCCCGGGACCATCACAGCGGACTGCGGAGAAACTCTGCCGCCTGCTCGCTTCGCAAGCTCCATGAAGGTGGATGGAAAACTTCGATTCAGTAATCAACAGGTCTTAATGCACTGCATGGCCGAACGTACGGTTGAAATGAAATGATTTGTTTAATTTGTAAAATTCCTCCAGATGACATGCCCTACATCAATAAACTGAATTGAACAGAAACTTTAAAACTCTCTGCTGCTGTCTGACTGATTTCCACACATTAGCATGTACTGTGTCTCCATAGTGGAGCAGAGCGTTCAAGTTTGCGCAGCGCGTCAGTAACCGATCACGGAGGAAACGTGGAACCCGGTCCGCCAGCTTGTCTCTCCAGAGCTGGATGAGTCGCTCCGCTTTCTCTTCCTTCTCTGAAGGCGTGTGGGAGAGCAGCAGAGCTTGGAGTTGTGTGAAAACCGTCCGGCCGTGCGTCGTCGGGGACAGGAGACGGGGGAGCCGCTCAACCTCAGATGAAAGCGAAGGAAAAAGTCAAGGCACGAGGAAGGAGCGCTTCGGAGGGCGGCACCTTTCAGCTCCATGTTATAAGAGGAAGAGAGTTCACCCGTGACGTCACCGCCGCTGTGGCAAAAAGGCACCGGCGTCCGCACCTGGGCCCAGAGGTTCATGGTTCGATTCAGAGACGGGCTGCTGCTGCTGCTGCTCTGCTCTGCTCTGCTCTGCGTGCGCTCTGTTCTACAGGTCGGCTGGCTTTCCGTGCCCATTTCTCCGAGCGGCTCTACGCGTCGGCGGTGTCCCTGCAGCACCACGGACGGGCAAACTGCTCACTTGGAGCAGTAACCTGTACGCACATTAGAAATATTAAAGGGAACACATCAGCAAGGATCACTACGACCAGACGTATCCTCCCAGCGGCTCGACAGGACCCTGGCTCACGCGTCGGACACGGACACGGCTGCATTCGCAAAAGCACGCAACACTCATCAGCAACTGTTGAACCATGGACGGAGACGCAGCAACAAGCCGAATGTGCAAGTTCACCCCCTTCGGGTTCCCAGGATATTTCGACCTAGACGAGACACACGGACCGGTGCTGCGCATCCCAGGACTGTGTGACTTGGAGATCCGTCTCTACAGAATGTTCGTGGTCGTGCGCAGCTGGATTCGCCAGAAAATACAGCAACGGCAGCGGCCTCTGGACGGCAGGACGGTTTGGGTCTGAAACCCGCCTCCAGAGTTCATGCAGAGCGGCGGTGTCTGAACTGACGGAAACCGAGCGGCTTCTTGTGTGGACAGGAGGTTTCTCAAACACGTCTCCGTCCAGCAGCCCGGGACCATCACAGCGGACTGCGGAGAAACTCTGCCGCCTGCTCGCTTCGCAAGCTCCATGAAGGTGGATGGAAAACTTCGATTCAGTAATCAACAGGTCTTAATGCACTGCATGGCCGAACGTACGGTTGAAATGAAATGATTTGTTTAATTTGTAAAATTCCTCCAGATGACATGCCCTACATCAATAAACTGAATTGAACAGAAACTTTAAAACTCTCTGCTGCTGTCTGACTGATTTCCACACATTAGCATGTACTGTGTCTCCATAGTGGAGCAGAGCGTTCAAGTTTGCGCAGCGCGTCAGTAACCGATCACGGAGGAAACGTGGAACCCGGTCCGCCAGCTTGTCTCTCCAGAGCTGGATGCGTCGCTCCGCTTTCTCTTCCTTCTCTGAAGGCGTGTGGGAGAGCAGCAGAGCTTGGAGTTGTGTGAAAACCGTCCGGCCGTGCGTCGTCGGGGACAGGAGACGGGGGAGCCGCTCAACCTCAGATGAAAGCGAAGGAAAAAGTCAAGGCACGAGGAAGGAGCGCTTCGGAGGGCGGCACCTTTCAGCTCCATGTTATAAGAGGAAGAGAGTTCACCCGTGACGTCACCGCCGCTGTGGCAAAAAGGCACCGGCGTCCGCACCTGGGCCCAGAGGTTCATGGTTCGATTCAGAGACGGGCTGCTGCTGCTGCTGCTCTGCTCTGCTCTGCTCTGCGTGCGCTCTGTTCTACAGGTCGGCTGGCTTTCCGTGCCCATTTCTCCGAGCGGCTCTACGCGTCGGCGGTGTCCCTGCAGCACCACGGACGGGCAAACTGCTCACTTGGAGCAGTAACCTGTACGCACATTAGAAATATTAAAGGGAACACATCAGCAAGGATCACTACGACCAGACGTATCCTCCCAGCGGCTCGACAGGACCCTGGCTCACGCGTCGGACACGGACACGGCTGCATTCGCAAAAGCACGCAACACTCATCAGCAACTGTTGAACCATGGACGGAGACGCAGCAACAAGCCGAATGTGCAAGTTCACCCCCTTCGGGTTCCCAGGATATTTCGACCTAGACGAGACACACGGACCGGTGCTGCGCATCCCAGGACTGTGTGACTTGGAGATCCGTCTCTACAGAATGTTCGTGGTCGTGCGCAGCTGGATTCGCCAGAAAATACAGCAACGGCAGCGGCCTCTGGACGGCAGGACGGTTTGGGTCTGAAACCCGCCTCCAGAGTTCATGCAGAGCGGCGGTGTCTGAACTGACGGAAACCGAGCGGCTTCTTGTGTGGACAGGAGGTTTCTCAAACACGTCTCCGTCCAGCAGCCCGGGACCATCACAGCGGACTGCGGAGAAACTCTGCCGCCTGCTCGCTTCGCAAGCTCCATGAAGGTGGATGGAAAACTTCGATTCAGTAATCAACAGGTCTTAATGCACTGCATGGCCGAACGTACGGTTGAAATGAAATGATTTGTTTAATTTGTAAAATTCCTCCAGATGACATGCCCTACATCAATAAACTGAATTGAACAGAAACTTTAAAACTCTCTGCTGCTGTCTGACTGATTTCCACACATTAGCATGTACTGTGTCTCCATAGTGGAGCAGAGCGTTCAAGTTTGCGCAGCGCGTCAGTAACCGATCACGGAGGAAACGTGGAACCCGGTCCGCCAGCTTGTCTCTCCAGAGCTGGATGCGTCGCTCCGCTTTCTCTTCCTTCTCTGAAGGCGTGTGGGAGAGCAGCAGAGCTTGGAGTTGTGTGAAAACCGTCCGGCCGTGCGTCGTCGGGGACAGGAGACGGGGGAGCCGCTCAACCTCAGATGAAAGCGAAGGAAAAAGTCAAGGCACGAGGAAGGAGCGCTTCGGAGGGCGGCACCTTTCAGCTCCATGTTATAAGAGGAAGAGAGTTCACCCGTGACGTCACCGCCGCTGTGGCAAAAAGGCACCGGCGTCCGCACCTGGGCCCAGAGGTTCATGGTTCGATTCAGAGACGGGCTGCTGCTGCTGCTGCTCTGCTCTGCTCTGCTCTGCGTGCGCTCTGTTCTACAGGTCGGCTGGCTTTCCGTGCCCATTTCTCCGAGCGGCTCTACGCGTCGGCGGTGTCCCTGCAGCACCACGGACGGGCAAACTGCTCACTTGGAGCAGTAACCTGTACGCACATTAGAAATATTAAAGGGAACACATCAGCAAGGATCACTACGACCAGACGTATCCTCCCAGCGGCTCGACAGGACTCTGGCTCACGCGTAGGACACGGACACGGCTGCATTCGCAAAAGCACGCAACACTCATCAGCAACTGTTGAACCATGGACGGAGACGCAGCAACAAGCCGAATGTGCAAGTTCACCCCCTTCGGGTTCCCAGGATATTTCGACCTAGACGAGACACACGGACCGGTGCTGCGCATCCCAGGACTGTGTGACTTGGAGATCCGTCTCTACAGAATGTTCGTGGTCGTGCGCAGCTGGATTCGCCAGAAAATACAGCAACGGCAGCGGCCTCTGGACGGCAGGACGGTTTGGGTCTGAAACCCGCCTCCAGAGTTCATGCAGAGCGGCGGTGTCTGAACTGACGGAAACCGAGCGGCTTCTTGTGTGGACAGGAGGTTTCTCAAACACGTCTCCGTCCAGCAGCCCGGGACCATCACAGCGGACTGCGGAGAAACTCTGCCGCCTGCTCGCTTCGCAAGCTCCATGAAGGTGGATGGAAAACTTCGATTCAGTAATCAACAGGTCTTAATGCACTGCATGGCCGAACGTACGGTTGAAATGAAATGATTTGTTTAATTTGTAAAATTCCTCCAGATGACATGCCCTACATCAATAAACTGAATTGAACAGAAACTTTAAAACTCTCTGCTGCTGTCTGACTGATTTCCACACATTAGCATGTACTGTGTCTCCATAGTGGAGCAGAGCGTTCAAGTTTGCGCAGCGCGTCAGTAACCGATCACGGAGGAAACGTGGAACCCGGTCCGCCAGCTTGTCTCTCCAGAGCTGGATGCGTCGCTCCGCTTTCTCTTCCTTCTCTGAAGGCGTGTGGGAGAGCAGCAGAGCTTGGAGTTGTGTGAAAACCGTCCGGCCGTGCGTCGTCGGGGACAGGAGACGGGGGAGCCGCTCAACCTCAGATGAAAGCGAAGGAAAAAGTCAAGGCACGAGGAAGGAGCGCTTCGGAGGGCGGCACCTTTCAGCTCCATGTTATAAGAGGAAGAGAGTTCACCCGTGACGTCACCGCCGCTGTGGCAAAAAGGCACCGGCGTCCGCACCTGGGCCCAGAGGTTCATGGTTCGATTCAGAGACGGGCTGCTGCTGCTGCTGCTCTGCTCTGCTCTGCTCTGCGTGCGCTCTGTTCTACAGGTCGGCTGGCTTTCCGTGCCCATTTCTCCGAGCGGCTCTACGCGTCGGCGGTGTCCCTGCAGCACCACGGACGGGCAAACTGCTCACTTGGAGCAGTAACCTGTACGCACATTAGAAATATTAAAGGGAACACATCAGCAAGGATCACTACGACCAGACGTATCCTCCCAGCGGCTCGACAGGACTCTGGCTCACGCGTAGGACACGGACACGGCTGCATTCGCAAAAGCACGCAACACTCATCAGCAACTGTTGAACCATGGACGGAGACGCAGCAACAAGCCGAATGTGCAAGTTCACCCCCTTCGGGTTCCCAGGATATTTCGACCTAGACGAGACACACGGACCGGTGCTGCGCATCCCAGGACTGTGTGACTTGGAGATCCGTCTCTACAGAATGTTCGTGGTCGTGCGCAGCTGGATTCGCCAGAAAATACAGCAACGGCAGCGGCCTCTGGACGGCAGGACGGTTTGGGTCTGAAACCCGCCTCCAGAGTTCATGCAGAGCGGCGGTGTCTGAACTGACGGAAACCGAGCGGCTTCTTGTGTGGACAGGAGGTTTCTCAAACACGTCTCCGTCCAGCAGCCCGGGACCATCACAGCGGACTGCGGAGAAACTCTGCCGCCTGCTCGCTTCGCAAGCTCCATGAAGGTGGATGGAAAACTTCGATTCAGTAATCAACAGGTCTTAATGCACTGCATGGCCGAACGTACGGTTGAAATGAAATGATTTGTTTAATTTGTAAAATTCCTCCAGATGACATGCCCTACATCAATAAACTGAATTGAACAGAAACTTTAAAACTCTCTGCTGCTGTCTGACTGATTTCCACACATTAGCATGTACTGTGTCTCCATAGTGGAGCAGAGCGTTCAAGTTTGCGCAGCGCGTCAGTAACCGATCACGGAGGAAACGTGGAACCCGGTCCGCCAGCTTGTCTCTCCAGAGCTGGATGAGTCGCTCCGCTTTCTCTTCCTTCTCTGAAGGCGTGTGGGAGAGCAGCAGAGCTTGGAGTTGTGTGAAAACCGTCCGGCCGTGCGTCGTCGGGGACAGGAGACGGGGGAGCCGCTCAACCTCAGATGAAAGCGAAGGAAAAAGTCAAGGCACGAGGAAGGAGCGCTTCGGAGGGCGGCACCTTTCAGCTCCATGTTATAAGAGGAAGAGAGTTCACCCGTGACGTCACCGCCGCTGTGGCAAAAAGGCACCGGCGTCCGCACCTGGGCCCAGAGGTTCATGGTTCGATTCAGAGACGGGCTGCTGCTGCTGCTGCTCTGCTCTGCTCTGCTCTGCGTGCGCTCTGTTCTACAGGTCGGCTGGCTTTCCGTGCCCATTTCTCCGAGCGGCTCTACGCGTCGGCGGTGTCCCTGCAGCACCACGGACGGGCAAACTGCTCACTTGGAGCAGTAACCTGTACGCACATTAGAAATATTAAAGGGAACACATCAGCAAGGATCACTACGACCAGACGTATCCTCCCAGCGGCTCGACAGGACCCTGGCTCACGCGTCGGACACGGACACGGCTGCATTCGCAAAAGCACGCAACACTCATCAGCAACTGTTGAACCATGGACGGAGACGCAGCAACAAGCCGAATGTGCAAGTTCACCCCCTTCGGGTTCCCAGGATATTTCGACCTAGACGAGACACACGGACCGGTGCTGCGCATCCCAGGACTGTGTGACTTGGAGATCCGTCTCTACAGAATGTTCGTGGTCGTGCGCAGCTGGATTCGCCAGAAAATACAGCAACGGCAGCGGCCTCTGGACGGCAGGACGGTTTGGGTCTGAAACCCGCCTCCAGAGTTCATGCAGAGCGGCGGTGTCTGAACTGACGGAAACCGAGCGGCTTCTTGTGTGGACAGGAGGTTTCTCAAACACGTCTCCGTCCAGCAGCCCGGGACCATCACAGCGGACTGCGGAGAAACTCTGCCGCCTGCTCGCTTCGCAAGCTCCATGAAGGTGGATGGAAAACTTCGATTCAGTAATCAACAGGTCTTAATGCACTGCATGGCCGAACGTACGGTTGAAATGAAATGATTTGTTTAATTTGTAAAATTCCTCCAGATGACATGCCCTACATCAATAAACTGAATTGAACAGAAACTTTAAAACTCTCTGCTGCTGTCTGACTGATTTCCACACATTAGCATGTACTGTGTCTCCATAGTGGAGCAGAGCGTTCAAGTTTGCGCAGCGCGTCAGTAACCGATCACGGAGGAAACGTGGAACCCGGTCCGCCAGCTTGTCTCTCCAGAGCTGGATGCGTCGCTCCGCTTTCTCTTCCTTCTCTGAAGGCGTGTGGGAGAGCAGCAGAGCTTGGAGTTGTGTGAAAACCGTCCGGCCGTGCGTCGTCGGGGACAGGAGACGGGGGAGCCGCTCAACCTCAGATGAAAGCGAAGGAAAAAGTCAAGGCACGAGGAAGGAGCGCTTCGGAGGGCGGCACCTTTCAGCTCCATGTTATAAGAGGAAGAGAGTTCACCCGTGACGTCACCGCCGCTGTGGCAAAAAGGCACCGGCGTCCGCACCTGGGCCCAGAGGTTCATGGTTCGATTCAGAGACGGGCTGCTGCTGCTGCTGCTCTGCTCTGCTCTGCTCTGCGTGCGCTCTGTTCTACAGGTCGGCTGGCTTTCCGTGCCCATTTCTCCGAGCGGCTCTACGCGTCGGCGGTGTCCCTGCAGCACCACGGACGGGCAAACTGCTCACTTGGAGCAGTAACCTGTACGCACATTAGAAATATTAAAGGGAACACATCAGCAAGGATCACTACGACCAGACGTATCCTCCCAGCGGCTCGACAGGACCCTGGCTCACGCGTCGGACACGGACACGGCTGCATTCGCAAAAGCACGCAACACTCATCAGCAACTGTTGAACCATGGACGGAGACGCAGCAACAAGCCGAATGTGCAAGTTCACCCCCTTCGGGTTCCCAGGATATTTCGACCTAGACGAGACACACGGACCGGTGCTGCGCATCCCAGGACTGTGTGACTTGGAGATCCGTCTCTACAGAATGTTCGTGGTCGTGCGCAGCTGGATTCGCCAGAAAATACAGCAACGGCAGCGGCCTCTGGACGGCAGGACGGTTTGGGTCTGAAACCCGCCTCCAGAGTTCATGCAGAGCGGCGGTGTCTGAACTGACGGAAACCGAGCGGCTTCTTGTGTGGACAGGAGGTTTCTCAAACACGTCTCCGTCCAGCAGCCCGGGACCATCACAGCGGACTGCGGAGAAACTCTGCCGCCTGCTCGCTTCGCAAGCTCCATGAAGGTGGATGGAAAACTTCGATTCAGTAATCAACAGGTCTTAATGCACTGCATGGCCGAACGTACGGTTGAAATGAAATGATTTGTTTAATTTGTAAAATTCCTCCAGATGACATGCCCTACATCAATAAACTGAATTGAACAGAAACTTTAAAACTCTCTGCTGCTGTCTGACTGATTTCCACACATTAGCATGTACTGTGTCTCCATAGTGGAGCAGAGCGTTCAAGTTTGCGCAGCGCGTCAGTAACCGATCACGGAGGAAACGTGGAACCCGGTCCGCCAGCTTGTCTCTCCAGAGCTGGATGCGTCGCTCCGCTTTCTCTTCCTTCTCTGAAGGCGTGTGGGAGAGCAGCAGAGCTTGGAGTTGTGTGAAAACCGTCCGGCCGTGCGTCGTCGGGGACAGGAGACGGGGGAGCCGCTCAACCTCAGATGAAAGCGAAGGAAAAAGTCAAGGCACGAGGAAGGAGCGCTTCGGAGGGCGGCACCTTTCAGCTCCATGTTATAAGAGGAAGAGAGTTCACCCGTGACGTCACCGCCGCTGTGGCAAAAAGGCACCGGCGTCCGCACCTGGGCCCAGAGGTTCATGGTTCGATTCAGAGACGGGCTGCTGCTGCTGCTGCTCTGCTCTGCTCTGCTCTGCGTGCGCTCTGTTCTACAGGTCGGCTGGCTTTCCGTGCCCATTTCTCCGAGCGGCTCTACGCGTCGGCGGTGTCCCTGCAGCACCACGGACGGGCAAACTGCTCACTTGGAGCAGTAACCTGTACGCACATTAGAAATATTAAAGGGAACACATCAGCAAGGATCACTACGACCAGACGTATCCTCCCAGCGGCTCGACAGGACTCTGGCTCACGCGTAGGACACGGACACGGCTGCATTCGCAAAAGCACGCAACACTCATCAGCAACTGTTGAACCATGGACGGAGACGCAGCAACAAGCCGAATGTGCAAGTTCACCCCCTTCGGGTTCCCAGGATATTTCGACCTAGACGAGACACACGGACCGGTGCTGCGCATCCCAGGACTGTGTGACTTGGAGATCCGTCTCTACAGAATGTTCGTGGTCGTGCGCAGCTGGATTCGCCAGAAAATACAGCAACGGCAGCGGCCTCTGGACGGCAGGACGGTTTGGGTCTGAAACCCGCCTCCAGAGTTCATGCAGAGCGGCGGTGTCTGAACTGACGGAAACCGAGCGGCTTCTTGTGTGGACAGGAGGTTTCTCAAACACGTCTCCGTCCAGCAGCCCGGGACCATCACAGCGGACTGCGGAGAAACTCTGCCGCCTGCTCGCTTCGCAAGCTCCATGAAGGTGGATGGAAAACTTCGATTCAGTAATCAACAGGTCTTAATGCACTGCATGGCCGAACGTACGGTTGAAATGAAATGATTTGTTTAATTTGTAAAATTCCTCCAGATGACATGCCCTACATCAATAAACTGAATTGAACAGAAACTTTAAAACTCTCTGCTGCTGTCTGACTGATTTCCACACATTAGCATGTACTGTGTCTCCATAGTGGAGCAGAGCGTTCAAGTTTGCGCAGCGCGTCAGTAACCGATCACGGAGGAAACGTGGAACCCGGTCCGCCAGCTTGTCTCTCCAGAGCTGGATGCGTCGCTCCGCTTTCTCTTCCTTCTCTGAAGGCGTGTGGGAGAGCAGCAGAGCTTGGAGTTGTGTGAAAACCGTCCGGCCGTGCGTCGTCGGGGACAGGAGACGGGGGAGCCGCTCAACCTCAGATGAAAGCGAAGGAAAAAGTCAAGGCACGAGGAAGGAGCGCTTCGGAGGGCGGCACCTTTCAGCTCCATGTTATAAGAGGAAGAGAGTTCACCCGTGACGTCACCGCCGCTGTGGCAAAAAGGCACCGGCGTCCGCACCTGGGCCCAGAGGTTCATGGTTCGATTCAGAGACGGGCTGCTGCTGCTGCTGCTCTGCTCTGCTCTGCTCTGCGTGCGCTCTGTTCTACAGGTCGGCTGGCTTTCCGTGCCCATTTCTCCGAGCGGCTCTACGCGTCGGCGGTGTCCCTGCAGCACCACGGACGGGCAAACTGCTCACTTGGAGCAGTAACCTGTACGCACATTAGAAATATTAAAGGGAACACATCAGCAAGGATCACTACGACCAGACGTATCCTCCCAGCGGCTCGACAGGACTCTGGCTCACGCGTAGGACACGGACACGGCTGCATTCGCAAAAGCACGCAACACTCATCAGCAACTGTTGAACCATGGACGGAGACGCAGCAACAAGCCGAATGTGCAAGTTCACCCCCTTCGGGTTCCCAGGATATTTCGACCTAGACGAGACACACGGACCGGTGCTGCGCATCCCAGGACTGTGTGACTTGGAGATCCGTCTCTACAGAATGTTCGTGGTCGTGCGCAGCTGGATTCGCCAGAAAATACAGCAACGGCAGCGGCCTCTGGACGGCAGGACGGTTTGGGTCTGAAACCCGCCTCCAGAGTTCATGCAGAGCGGCGGTGTCTGAACTGACGGAAACCGAGCGGCTTCTTGTGTGGACAGGAGGTTTCTCAAACACGTCTCCGTCCAGCAGCCCGGGACCATCACAGCGGACTGCGGAGAAACTCTGCCGCCTGCTCGCTTCGCAAGCTCCATGAAGGTGGATGGAAAACTTCGATTCAGTAATCAACAGGTCTTAATGCACTGCATGGCCGAACGTACGGTTGAAATGAAATGATTTGTTTAATTTGTAAAATTCCTCCAGATGACATGCCCTACATCAATAAACTGAATTGAACAGAAACTTTAAAACTCTCTGCTGCTGTCTGACTGATTTCCACACATTAGCATGTACTGTGTCTCCATAGTGGAGCAGAGCGTTCAAGTTTGCGCAGCGCGTCAGTAACCGATCACGGAGGAAACGTGGAACCCGGTCCGCCAGCTTGTCTCTCCAGAGCTGGATGCGTCGCTCCGCTTTCTCTTCCTTCTCTGAAGGCGTGTGGGAGAGCAGCAGAGCTTGGAGTTGTGTGAAAACCGTCCGGCCGTGCGTCGTCGGGGACAGGAGACGGGGGAGCCGCTCAACCTCAGATGAAAGCGAAGGAAAAAGTCAAGGCACGAGGAAGGAGCGCTTCGGAGGGCGGCACCTTTCAGCTCCATGTTATAAGAGGAAGAGAGTTCACCCGTGACGTCACCGCCGCTGTGGCAAAAAGGCACCGGCGTCCGCACCTGGGCCCAGAGGTTCATGGTTCGATTCAGAGACGGGCTGCTGCTGCTGCTGCTCTGCTCTGCTCTGCTCTGCGTGCGCTCTGTTCTACAGGTCGGCTGGCTTTCCGTGCCCATTTCTCCGAGCGGCTCTACGCGTCGGCGGTGTCCCTGCAGCACCACGGACGGGCAAACTGCTCACTTGGAGCAGTAACCTGTACGCACATTAGAAATATTAAAGGGAACACATCAGCAAGGATCACTACGACCAGACGTATCCTCCCAGCGGCTCGACAGGACTCTGGCTCACGCGTAGGACACGGACACGGCTGCATTCGCAAAAGCACGCAACACTCATCAGCAACTGTTGAACCATGGACGGAGACGCAGCAACAAGCCGAATGTGCAAGTTCACCCCCTTCGGGTTCCCAGGATATTTCGACCTAGACGAGACACACGGACCGGTGCTGCGCATCCCAGGACTGTGTGACTTGGAGATCCGTCTCTACAGAATGTTCGTGGTCGTGCGCAGCTGGATTCGCCAGAAAATACAGCAACGGCAGCGGCCTCTGGACGGCAGGACGGTTTGGGTCTGAAACCCGCCTCCAGAGTTCATGCAGAGCGGCGGTGTCTGAACTGACGGAAACCGAGCGGCTTCTTGTGTGGACAGGAGGTTTCTCAAACACGTCTCCGTCCAGCAGCCCGGGACCATCACAGCGGACTGCGGAGAAACTCTGCCGCCTGCTCGCTTCGCAAGCTCCATGAAGGTGGATGGAAAACTTCGATTCAGTAATCAACAGGTCTTAATGCACTGCATGGCCGAACGTACGGTTGAAATGAAATGATTTGTTTAATTTGTAAAATTCCTCCAGATGACATGCCCTACATCAATAAACTGAATTGAACAGAAACTTTAAAACTCTCTGCTGCTGTCTGACTGATTTCCACACATTAGCATGTACTGTGTCTCCATAGTGGAGCAGAGCGTTCAAGTTTGCGCAGCGCGTCAGTAACCGATCACGGAGGAAACGTGGAACCCGGTCCGCCAGCTTGTCTCTCCAGAGCTGGATGCGTCGCTCCGCTTTCTCTTCCTTCTCTGAAGGCGTGTGGGAGAGCAGCAGAGCTTGGAGTTGTGTGAAAACCGTCCGGCCGTGCGTCGTCGGGGACAGGAGACGGGGGAGCCGCTCAACCTCAGATGAAAGCGAAGGAAAAAGTCAAGGCACGAGGAAGGAGCGCTTCGGAGGGCGGCACCTTTCAGCTCCATGTTATAAGAGGAAGAGAGTTCACCCGTGACGTCACCGCCGCTGTGGCAAAAAGGCACCGGCGTCCGCACCTGGGCCCAGAGGTTCATGGTTCGATTCAGAGACGGGCTGCTGCTGCTGCTGCTCTGCTCTGCTCTGCTCTGCGTGCGCTCTGTTCTACAGGTCGGCTGGCTTTCCGTGCCCATTTCTCCGAGCGGCTCTACGCGTCGGCGGTGTCCCTGCAGCACCACGGACGGGCAAACTGCTCACTTGGAGCAGTAACCTGTACGCACATTAGAAATATTAAAGGGAACACATCAGCAAGGATCACTACGACCAGACGTATCCTCCCAGCGGCTCGACAGGACCCTGGCTCACGCGTCGGACACGGACACGGCTGCATTCGCAAAAGCACGCAACACTCATCAGCAACTGTTGAACCATGGACGGAGACGCAGCAACAAGCCGAATGTGCAAGTTCACCCCCTTCGGGTTCCCAGGATATTTCGACCTAGACGAGACACACGGACCGGTGCTGCGCATCCCAGGACTGTGTGACTTGGAGATCCGTCTCTACAGAATGTTCGTGGTCGTGCGCAGCTGGATTCGCCAGAAAATACAGCAACGGCAGCGGCCTCTGGACGGCAGGACGGTTTGGGTCTGAAACCCGCCTCCAGAGTTCATGCAGAGCGGCGGTGTCTGAACTGACGGAAACCGAGCGGCTTCTTGTGTGGACAGGAGGTTTCTCAAACACGTCTCCGTCCAGCAGCCCGGGACCATCACAGCGGACTGCGGAGAAACTCTGCCGCCTGCTCGCTTCGCAAGCTCCATGAAGGTGGATGGAAAACTTCGATTCAGTAATCAACAGGTCTTAATGCACTGCATGGCCGAACGTACGGTTGAAATGAAATGATTTGTTTAATTTGTAAAATTCCTCCAGATGACATGCCCTACATCAATAAACTGAATTGAACAGAAACTTTAAAACTCTCTGCTGCTGTCTGACTGATTTCCACACATTAGCATGTACTGTGTCTCCATAGTGGAGCAGAGCGTTCAAGTTTGCGCAGCGCGTCAGTAACCGATCACGGAGGAAACGTGGAACCCGGTCCGCCAGCTTGTCTCTCCAGAGCTGGATGCGTCGCTCCGCTTTCTCTTCCTTCTCTGAAGGCGTGTGGGAGAGCAGCAGAGCTTGGAGTTGTGTGAAAACCGTCCGGCCGTGCGTCGTCGGGGACAGGAGACGGGGGAGCCGCTCAACCTCAGATGAAAGCGAAGGAAAAAGTCAAGGCACGAGGAAGGAGCGCTTCGGAGGGCGGCACCTTTCAGCTCCATGTTATAAGAGGAAGAGAGTTCACCCGTGACGTCACCGCCGCTGTGGCAAAAAGGCACCGGCGTCCGCACCTGGGCCCAGAGGTTCATGGTTCGATTCAGAGACGGGCTGCTGCTGCTGCTGCTCTGCTCTGCTCTGCTCTGCGTGCGCTCTGTTCTACAGGTCGGCTGGCTTTCCGTGCCCATTTCTCCGAGCGGCTCTACGCGTCGGCGGTGTCCCTGCAGCACCACGGACGGGCAAACTGCTCACTTGGAGCAGTAACCTGTACGCACATTAGAAATATTAAAGGGAACACATCAGCAAGGATCACTACGACCAGACGTATCCTCCCAGCGGCTCGACAGGACTCTGGCTCACGCGTAGGACACGGACACGGCTGCATTCGCAAAAGCACGCAACACTCATCAGCAACTGTTGAACCATGGACGGAGACGCAGCAACAAGCCGAATGTGCAAGTTCACCCCCTTCGGGTTCCCAGGATATTTCGACCTAGACGAGACACACGGACCGGTGCTGCGCATCCCAGGACTGTGTGACTTGGAGATCCGTCTCTACAGAATGTTCGTGGTCGTGCGCAGCTGGATTCGCCAGAAAATACAGCAACGGCAGCGGCCTCTGGACGGCAGGACGGTTTGGGTCTGAAACCCGCCTCCAGAGTTCATGCAGAGCGGCGGTGTCTGAACTGACGGAAACCGAGCGGCTTCTTGTGTGGACAGGAGGTTTCTCAAACACGTCTCCGTCCAGCAGCCCGGGACCATCACAGCGGACTGCGGAGAAACTCTGCCGCCTGCTCGCTTCGCAAGCTCCATGAAGGTGGATGGAAAACTTCGATTCAGTAATCAACAGGTCTTAATGCACTGCATGGCCGAACGTACGGTTGAAATGAAATGATTTGTTTAATTTGTAAAATTCCTCCAGATGACATGCCCTACATCAATAAACTGAATTGAACAGAAACTTTAAAACTCTCTGCTGCTGTCTGACTGATTTCCACACATTAGCATGTACTGTGTCTCCATAGTGGAGCAGAGCGTTCAAGTTTGCGCAGCGCGTCAGTAACCGATCACGGAGGAAACGTGGAACCCGGTCCGCCAGCTTGTCTCTCCAGAGCTGGATGCGTCGCTCCGCTTTCTCTTCCTTCTCTGAAGGCGTGTGGGAGAGCAGCAGAGCTTGGAGTTGTGTGAAAACCGTCCGGCCGTGCGTCGTCGGGGACAGGAGACGGGGGAGCCGCTCAACCTCAGATGAAAGCGAAGGAAAAAGTCAAGGCACGAGGAAGGAGCGCTTCGGAGGGCGGCACCTTTCAGCTCCATGTTATAAGAGGAAGAGAGTTCACCCGTGACGTCACCGCCGCTGTGGCAAAAAGGCACCGGCGTCCGCACCTGGGCCCAGAGGTTCATGGTTCGATTCAGAGACGGGCTGCTGCTGCTGCTGCTCTGCTCTGCTCTGCTCTGCGTGCGCTCTGTTCTACAGGTCGGCTGGCTTTCCGTGCCCATTTCTCCGAGCGGCTCTACGCGTCGGCGGTGTCCCTGCAGCACCACGGACGGGCAAACTGCTCACTTGGAGCAGTAACCTGTACGCACATTAGAAATATTAAAGGGAACACATCAGCAAGGATCACTACGACCAGACGTATCCTCCCAGCGGCTCGACAGGACCCTGGCTCACGCGTCGGACACGGACACGGCTGCATTCGCAAAAGCACGCAACACTCATCAGCAACTGTTGAACCATGGACGGAGACGCAGCAACAAGCCGAATGTGCAAGTTCACCCCCTTCGGGTTCCCAGGATATTTCGACCTAGACGAGACACACGGACCGGTGCTGCGCATCCCAGGACTGTGTGACTTGGAGATCCGTCTCTACAGAATGTTCGTGGTCGTGCGCAGCTGGATTCGCCAGAAAATACAGCAACGGCAGCGGCCTCTGGACGGCAGGACGGTTTGGGTCTGAAACCCGCCTCCAGAGTTCATGCAGAGCGGCGGTGTCTGAACTGACGGAAACCGAGCGGCTTCTTGTGTGGACAGGAGGTTTCTCAAACACGTCTCCGTCCAGCAGCCCGGGACCATCACAGCGGACTGCGGAGAAACTCTGCCGCCTGCTCGCTTCGCAAGCTCCATGAAGGTGGATGGAAAACTTCGATTCAGTAATCAACAGGTCTTAATGCACTGCATGGCCGAACGTACGGTTGAAATGAAATGATTTGTTTAATTTGTAAAATTCCTCCAGATGACATGCCCTACATCAATAAACTGAATTGAACAGAAACTTTAAAACTCTCTGCTGCTGTCTGACTGATTTCCACACATTAGCATGTACTGTGTCTCCATAGTGGAGCAGAGCGTTCAAGTTTGCGCAGCGCGTCAGTAACCGATCACGGAGGAAACGTGGAACCCGGTCCGCCAGCTTGTCTCTCCAGAGCTGGATGCGTCGCTCCGCTTTCTCTTCCTTCTCTGAAGGCGTGTGGGAGAGCAGCAGAGCTTGGAGTTGTGTGAAAACCGTCCGGCCGTGCGTCGTCGGGGACAGGAGACGGGGGAGCCGCTCAACCTCAGATGAAAGCGAAGGAAAAAGTCAAGGCACGAGGAAGGAGCGCTTCGGAGGGCGGCACCTTTCAGCTCCATGTTATAAGAGGAAGAGAGTTCACCCGTGACGTCACCGCCGCTGTGGCAAAAAGGCACCGGCGTCCGCACCTGGGCCCAGAGGTTCATGGTTCGATTCAGAGACGGGCTGCTGCTGCTGCTGCTCTGCTCTGCTCTGCTCTGCGTGCGCTCTGTTCTACAGGTCGGCTGGCTTTCCGTGCCCATTTCTCCGAGCGGCTCTACGCGTCGGCGGTGTCCCTGCAGCACCACGGACGGGCAAACTGCTCACTTGGAGCAGTAACCTGTACGCACATTAGAAATATTAAAGGGAACACATCAGCAAGGATCACTACGACCAGACGTATCCTCCCAGCGGCTCGACAGGACCCTGGCTCACGCGTCGGACACGGACACGGCTGCATTCGCAAAAGCACGCAACACTCATCAGCAACTGTTGAACCATGGACGGAGACGCAGCAACAAGCCGAATGTGCAAGTTCACCCCCTTCGGGTTCCCAGGATATTTCGACCTAGACGAGACACACGGACCGGTGCTGCGCATCCCAGGACTGTGTGACTTGGAGATCCGTCTCTACAGAATGTTCGTGGTCGTGCGCAGCTGGATTCGCCAGAAAATACAGCAACGGCAGCGGCCTCTGGACGGCAGGACGGTTTGGGTCTGAAACCCGCCTCCAGAGTTCATGCAGAGCGGCGGTGTCTGAACTGACGGAAACCGAGCGGCTTCTTGTGTGGACAGGAGGTTTCTCAAACACGTCTCCGTCCAGCAGCCCGGGACCATCACAGCGGACTGCGGAGAAACTCTGCCGCCTGCTCGCTTCGCAAGCTCCATGAAGGTGGATGGAAAACTTCGATTCAGTAATCAACAGGTCTTAATGCACTGCATGGCCGAACGTACGGTTGAAATGAAATGATTTGTTTAATTTGTAAAATTCCTCCAGATGACATGCCCTACATCAATAAACTGAATTGAACAGAAACTTTAAAACTCTCTGCTGCTGTCTGACTGATTTCCACACATTAGCATGTACTGTGTCTCCATAGTGGAGCAGAGCGTTCAAGTTTGCGCAGCGCGTCAGTAACCGATCACGGAGGAAACGTGGAACCCGGTCCGCCAGCTTGTCTCTCCAGAGCTGGATGCGTCGCTCCGCTTTCTCTTCCTTCTCTGAAGGCGTGTGGGAGAGCAGCAGAGCTTGGAGTTGTGTGAAAACCGTCCGGCCGTGCGTCGTCGGGGACAGGAGACGGGGGAGCCGCTCAACCTCAGATGAAAGCGAAGGAAAAAGTCAAGGCACGAGGAAGGAGCGCTTCGGAGGGCGGCACCTTTCAGCTCCATGTTATAAGAGGAAGAGAGTTCACCCGTGACGTCACCGCCGCTGTGGCAAAAAGGCACCGGCGTCCGCACCTGGGCCCAGAGGTTCATGGTTCGATTCAGAGACGGGCTGCTGCTGCTGCTGCTCTGCTCTGCTCTGCTCTGCGTGCGCTCTGTTCTACAGGTCGGCTGGCTTTCCGTGCCCATTTCTCCGAGCGGCTCTACGCGTCGGCGGTGTCCCTGCAGCACCACGGACGGGCAAACTGCTCACTTGGAGCAGTAACCTGTACGCACATTAGAAATATTAAAGGGAACACATCAGCAAGGATCACTACGACCAGACGTATCCTCCCAGCGGCTCGACAGGACCCTGGCTCACGCGTCGGACACGGACACGGCTGCATTCGCAAAAGCACGCAACACTCATCAGCAACTGTTGAACCATGGACGGAGACGCAGCAACAAGCCGAATGTGCAAGTTCACCCCCTTCGGGTTCCCAGGATATTTCGACCTAGACGAGACACACGGACCGGTGCTGCGCATCCCAGGACTGTGTGACTTGGAGATCCGTCTCTACAGAATGTTCGTGGTCGTGCGCAGCTGGATTCGCCAGAAAATACAGCAACGGCAGCGGCCTCTGGACGGCAGGACGGTTTGGGTCTGAAACCCGCCTCCAGAGTTCATGCAGAGCGGCGGTGTCTGAACTGACGGAAACCGAGCGGCTTCTTGTGTGGACAGGAGGTTTCTCAAACACGTCTCCGTCCAGCAGCCCGGGACCATCACAGCGGACTGCGGAGAAACTCTGCCGCCTGCTCGCTTCGCAAGCTCCATGAAGGTGGATGGAAAACTTCGATTCAGTAATCAACAGGTCTTAATGCACTGCATGGCCGAACGTACGGTTGAAATGAAATGATTTGTTTAATTTGTAAAATTCCTCCAGATGACATGCCCTACATCAATAAACTGAATTGAACAGAAACTTTAAAACTCTCTGCTGCTGTCTGACTGATTTCCACACATTAGCATGTACTGTGTCTCCATAGTGGAGCAGAGCGTTCAAGTTTGCGCAGCGCGTCAGTAACCGATCACGGAGGAAACGTGGAACCCGGTCCGCCAGCTTGTCTCTCCAGAGCTGGATGCGTCGCTCCGCTTTCTCTTCCTTCTCTGAAGGCGTGTGGGAGAGCAGCAGAGCTTGGAGTTGTGTGAAAACCGTCCGGCCGTGCGTCGTCGGGGACAGGAGACGGGGGAGCCGCTCAACCTCAGATGAAAGCGAAGGAAAAAGTCAAGGCACGAGGAAGGAGCGCTTCGGAGGGCGGCACCTTTCAGCTCCATGTTATAAGAGGAAGAGAGTTCACCCGTGACGTCACCGCCGCTGTGGCAAAAAGGCACCGGCGTCCGCACCTGGGCCCAGAGGTTCATGGTTCGATTCAGAGACGGGCTGCTGCTGCTGCTGCTCTGCTCTGCTCTGCTCTGCGTGCGCTCTGTTCTACAGGTCGGCTGGCTTTCCGTGCCCATTTCTCCGAGCGGCTCTACGCGTCGGCGGTGTCCCTGCAGCACCACGGACGGGCAAACTGCTCACTTGGAGCAGTAACCTGTACGCACATTAGAAATATTAAAGGGAACACATCAGCAAGGATCACTACGACCAGACGTATCCTCCCAGCGGCTCGACAGGACCCTGGCTCACGCGTCGGACACGGACACGGCTGCATTCGCAAAAGCACGCAACACTCATCAGCAACTGTTGAACCATGGACGGAGACGCAGCAACAAGCCGAATGTGCAAGTTCACCCCCTTCGGGTTCCCAGGATATTTCGACCTAGACGAGACACACGGACCGGTGCTGCGCATCCCAGGACTGTGTGACTTGGAGATCCGTCTCTACAGAATGTTCGTGGTCGTGCGCAGCTGGATTCGCCAGAAAATACAGCAACGGCAGCGGCCTCTGGACGGCAGGACGGTTTGGGTCTGAAACCCGCCTCCAGAGTTCATGCAGAGCGGCGGTGTCTGAACTGACGGAAACCGAGCGGCTTCTTGTGTGGACAGGAGGTTTCTCAAACACGTCTCCGTCCAGCAGCCCGGGACCATCACAGCGGACTGCGGAGAAACTCTGCCGCCTGCTCGCTTCGCAAGCTCCATGAAGGTGGATGGAAAACTTCGATTCAGTAATCAACAGGTCTTAATGCACTGCATGGCCGAACGTACGGTTGAAATGAAATGATTTGTTTAATTTGTAAAATTCCTCCAGATGACATGCCCTACATCAATAAACTGAATTGAACAGAAACTTTAAAACTCTCTGCTGCTGTCTGACTGATTTCCACACATTAGCATGTACTGTGTCTCCATAGTGGAGCAGAGCGTTCAAGTTTGCGCAGCGCGTCAGTAACCGATCACGGAGGAAACGTGGAACCCGGTCCGCCAGCTTGTCTCTCCAGAGCTGGATGCGTCGCTCCGCTTTCTCTTCCTTCTCTGAAGGCGTGTGGGAGAGCAGCAGAGCTTGGAGTTGTGTGAAAACCGTCCGGCCGTGCGTCGTCGGGGACAGGAGACGGGGGAGCCGCTCAACCTCAGATGAAAGCGAAGGAAAAAGTCAAGGCACGAGGAAGGAGCGCTTCGGAGGGCGGCACCTTTCAGCTCCATGTTATAAGAGGAAGAGAGTTCACCCGTGACGTCACCGCCGCTGTGGCAAAAAGGCACCGGCGTCCGCACCTGGGCCCAGAGGTTCATGGTTCGATTCAGAGACGGGCTGCTGCTGCTGCTGCTCTGCTCTGCTCTGCTCTGCGTGCGCTCTGTTCTACAGGTCGGCTGGCTTTCCGTGCCCATTTCTCCGAGCGGCTCTACGCGTCGGCGGTGTCCCTGCAGCACCACGGACGGGCAAACTGCTCACTTGGAGCAGTAACCTGTACGCACATTAGAAATATTAAAGGGAACACATCAGCAAGGATCACTACGACCAGACGTATCCTCCCAGCGGCTCGACAGGACTCTGGCTCACGCGTAGGACACGGACACGGCTGCATTCGCAAAAGCACGCAACACTCATCAGCAACTGTTGAACCATGGACGGAGACGCAGCAACAAGCCGAATGTGCAAGTTCACCCCCTTCGGGTTCCCAGGATATTTCGACCTAGACGAGACACACGGACCGGTGCTGCGCATCCCAGGACTGTGTGACTTGGAGATCCGTCTCTACAGAATGTTCGTGGTCGTGCGCAGCTGGATTCGCCAGAAAATACAGCAACGGCAGCGGCCTCTGGACGGCAGGACGGTTTGGGTCTGAAACCCGCCTCCAGAGTTCATGCAGAGCGGCGGTGTCTGAACTGACGGAAACCGAGCGGCTTCTTGTGTGGACAGGAGGTTTCTCAAACACGTCTCCGTCCAGCAGCCCGGGACCATCACAGCGGACTGCGGAGAAACTCTGCCGCCTGCTCGCCAGCTCCATGAAGGTGGATGGAATACTTCGATTCAGTAATCAATAGCTCTTAATGCACTGCATGGCCGAACGTACGGTTGAAATGAAATGATTTGTTTAATTTGTAAAATTCCTCCAGATGACATGCCCTACATCAATAAACTGAATTGAACAGAAACTTTAAAACTCTCTGCTGCTGTCTGACTGATTTCCACACATTAGCATGTACTGTGTCTCCATAGTGGAGCAGAGCGTTCAAGTTTGCGCAGCCCGTTGCCGGTGCGCAGCTTTCCCCCGAGCTCCCCGAGCCCGCTGCCGGTGCGCAGCTTTCCCCGGAGCTCCCCAAGCCCGCTGCCGGTGCACAGCTTTCCCCCGAGCTCCCCGAGCCCGCTGCCAGTGCGCAGCTTTCCCCCGAGCTCCCCGAGTCTGCTGCCGGAGCGCAGCTTTCCCCCGAGCTCCCCGAGTCTGCTGCCGGTGCGCAGCTTTCCCCGGAGCTCCCCAAGTCCGCTGCCGGTGCACAGCTTTCCCCCGAGCACCCCGAGCCCGCTGCCAGTGCGCAGCTTTCCCCCGAGCTCCCCGAGTCTACTGCCGGAGCGCAGCTTTCCCCCGAGCTCCCCGAGTCTGCTGCCGGTGCGCAGCTTTCCCCCGAGCTCCCCGAGTCTGCTGCCGGAGCGCAGCTTTCCCCTGAGTTTCCCGAGCCTGCTGCCGGAGTGCAGCTTTCCCCCGAGCTCCCCGTGTCTGCTGCCGGAGCGCAGCCCTCTGAGTTTCCCGAGTCTGCTGCCGGAGCGCAGCCCCCTGAGTTTCCCGAGTCTGCTGCCGGTGCGCAGCCCCCTGAGTTTCCCGAGTCTGCTGCCGGTGCGCAGCCCCCTGAGTTTCCCGAGTCTGCTGCCGGTGCGCAGCCCCCTGAGTTTCCCGAGTCTGCTGCCGGTGCGCAGCCCCCTGAGTTTCCCGAGTCTGCTGCCGGTGCGCAGCCCCCTGAGTTTCCCGAGTCTGCTGCTGGTGCGCAGTTCCCCGATCTTCCGCCTCCAGACCGTGCTCCGTCCGAGCCTCCGGCTGGTCGACCCCTCGGCCGGTCGTCTAGGGTCACCCGCCGGCCCCAGGCCCGAGGGCCTCCTGCTGCGGTGGCAGGAACTACCGGACCTGTCTCCTCGTTTCTGCTTCCCGCACCGGCGGAGGAGACCGCCGGACCCGCCTCCACGTCTCTGCTTCCCGCGCCGGCGGAGGAGACCGCCGGACCCGCCTCCAGGTCTCTGCTTCCCACGCCGGCGGAGGAGACCGCCGGACCGCCTCTATGTTTCCGTTTCCTGCGCCGGAGACGCCGCCCACCGCGGCCCAAGTTCCGCCTCCTGTGCCGTGGGCTGCCCCCCGGACTGTTTTTTTCCGTTCCTGTGAGGATTTAGTTTTCTGGACTCTAGCCCAGTTGCCCCTCCGCCCACCCTGTTGGGTCGTTTTGGTTTTGGCTTTTTCTGTTTGGGCGTCTGGTAGCCACCCCTTGAGAGTGGGGTACTGTTATGTTCCGTGTTTCTGTATGTTTATTTTTTGAGTTTTCTGTGTTCAGTCCTGTTTTCCTGTGAGTCTCTGTCCTGTCCTCCCCGTTGATTGCTCCCCAGGTGTGTCTCGTTCCCTTGATTACCCGTGTGTATTTAAACCAACTTGTTGTCTGTGTTCCTCGTCGGGTCCTTGTCTATGTCTAAGTTTGTCTATTGTATGTCGTCTACACTCTCCAGTCGAACTGCTAAGTCCTGGTTTGTGTTCGCTCGCACGAAGTCCTGTTTATCAGTTGCTACCGGTACTTGGCTGTGTGCCTGTCTCTCTGCCGTGCTGCCTGTTTTGGACTGTGAGCTTTATCATTAAACTCTTCATTTTCACCATCTTACCTGGGTCTCAGCGTCATCTCCTCACCACCACCCACAACCTCTTCATGACAGTACCTATTGTTTTATTGTTCGAATTGTCACAAGCATATTTTCCGTAAACTTCTAATATACTGACAATTTGTGTATTCAATATATTCCCATTTTTCAAGAGCACATTGCCAATATACTATCAGATCAATAATTTGTTTCACCTTTAAACTGTGTTGTAATGGATCCTTCTGTGCTCTGGTAGCCTGTTACGTTTGCAATACTGTAGTGTGTATGAAGCATGTAATGTACAAAGTGGTAAAGCAGAATAATCAAAGACATTAAGTCACTAAAAAGAGTAACTGGAGCATACTGTAATCACTCTACTAATATGTAATATGCATAATGCTAATATACTTAGAAGACATTCTAAATATATTTTAAATGTAATTTGATTACAGAATAGTACACTTAAGATAAAAATATCAAGCACGTTTATATTACATAATAAAACAGAATACTTAAAGTATGCAAAGTATTTTAATTGTTCCAAGAAAGCATGTTATGGCCCCGGGGGGAGAGCATCATCAGCTTCTGGGATGTTCACCCGAGTTCACAGCAAATTACAGCTCAATCATCTGCCGGGGCCCGAGCGCCAAAGAACAGTTATTTAGTTTTGTTAAATTTCTTAATCGTTCATTTTTATCTCCGTCTGAGTCTTTCCAGATTGAATTGTTCTTTATCAGCACTGAACAACCAGAACCTGAAGCAGGAATTGTAAAGCCCTCTGATTGGTCCATTGTGACAACAGGTTAAAAATCACCAGCCGTGAGCTTTAAGATCTGTTTTTATTAAAATTCAGCAAAACAAGAAAAGGTTCAATGTTACAATTCATGATCAAACATAATTTAGTAGAAATTAAGGTTAATTTAAAATTACATTCTTTTTTAGTTTAAGTAGACATTAAAAACAGACAAAAATAAACTCGTTAACATTGATCAATTCAGAAATATTAATTTTATTTGATGAAATGAAGAAAACCTGTTCAAACCTGCGAACACAGGAAACATTCAGCTAATTAAAATGTTAATTAGAGCAATGCCATCATCAGCTAGAGACCTTGTCCCTTTGACAATCAAGTTTAAAACTCATAGTTTACATCTTATTTTTTCACTTTATATCTGTACTTCAAACACATTTTATTTTATTTAATTTGTGTCGCTGGACTTCTGTCAGGGCTTCGTGGTCTATAATAGATAGAATAATGAAAATAAAGAATCCAGACTCTTCCCCATGAGATGATAGCCTCTTGCAGAATAAACCAAACGGGTTTTCCTGCAGTCTTTAACTTCTTATTGCCGAGAACATACATTAATTGGCTTCATATCAGACGCTCCATTCTCCTCTTTCTCCTCCTGGTTCTACTTGAAGCAACATCTGGGAGCAGCTCTGAACTTCCTGCTGCCGCAGATCTAAAAACCACAGAAAGGGTTAATAAACCAGAGACCATCAGTTTTTGCACTGTGGCGGCGCGTTGTTAGCCCACCGCTCAGCATATAAAAATGAACTGTGTGCAAACTTTGCGGCAGCGACACAAACCTCTTCAGTCAACAATAAACTACAAAGAACCAAAATTCACCAAGTTACACAAAAATCTGAATCCATTTAGTGTGATGTAACACGCGCAGCATCAAACCCAGTGTTTATTCAATATTTTAATTTTTTTTGTCTCTACTTAAAAGATTAAACTGAACACTAAAAAAGTAAAAGATAAAATAAAAAATGAAGGGAAAACCTCAATCTGATGTAAATAGTACATATTTTCATTTTCTGTCTAAAATCCACATCGATCTGTGAGCCGATGTTCATAAAATGGATGTAAATTATGCAAGAGGAACTTGGATCATCAATGAAAAAGAAAACGGAGTCGGACCGGGACATGAACTCCAAACGGGTCTAGTCTGGTTCAGAGATTGTGTGAGAAACCGCACATTATCCCGTACAGTTAATTTATACATAAATCATAACATTTGCCTGGAGAGTTTGATTCGATTAGATTCACCTGATGGAGGAAGATGTGAGGAAAAGTATTGCTGAGCAGAATTACAACGAAATGAGTTTGAACATTTCATCTGAAGCGCCCACCTTCTTGGTGATGAGGATGATGATGATGAGGATGAAGATGAGACAAAGGATGGCTGGGATGATGGCAGGCAGATGATGCCTTGATGGAGCGGGAGCAGTCATCGGTGAGGGAAGCTGAGGACAGACTGTAACAGAGACCGGATCAGAGATAGTTCAGATAGTTCTGTCCCTGTAGAGCATCAGAACCGGGCAGCATGGAAATCCACAGGGGGAGAAATTAGCAGCACCACCACGTGTGGAGCTTCTCACCAGTCTCGTTGAAGCTGATGGAGCCTCCCGGGCCCTCCATGAAAAACTTCACACCAGTCGTCAGGTTGCGGCAGACCACTGTGACCAGCTGGTCCATGCAGACGGAGCACTGGGAGGCAGAGGATCCGGGGCAGGAAGGCAGGGGAATCATCGGATCTTCTCTGGCCCAGAAATGTCCATCGTCGACCGTCCTGTCGTACAGCATGGAGACGGTGGGAGCTGTTGGATCAGCTGAGGTAAAGCAGGTCAGATTCATCTGCAGAGAGAGGAGAGCGAAGAATTTCTGGTGGTCTGCACTGGTAGGACGTAAAAGGGTTGAATTGGCAGCCGATACCTTGGAAAAACAGATAATGGATCCTCTGGTTCCGCTCTATAGAATCCTTCCAAAAGGGCCCAGCGTCTGCAGGAGAACAGCAGCTCTGGAGGATCTGACGCTCAATGTTGCAGTATTTATGGTCAGTTCAGCGGGCGGATCCAGACCAGGTGGTGATGTCACCTCAATTGGGCGGATCTTTGGATTCTGACGTCTGTGGTTGGATTCCGCTGGTTTACAGGTCAGGTGTTCCGCCCAGGGATCGTAGGCTTAGTCTTTACTTTCTTTTTTCTCCTCCCAGCATTCATGATTTCTCCGACATTTCGGCCCCGAGACATCTGAGGTTGTGGCTGATTGTTAGTTCATATAGCCCCACATAATACAATGTTCCAAGAAGGAAGTAAACCTTTAAACAAGATAACACAAAAAATCACGAAGGAGAAGATCCAAAAGCAATGGTTTCATCCGAAAATCACATATGTAATTCTCAGAGAAGTCGCTGAGCAGCACTTGTTTCACTGGGCAGAGAAGTCGCGGCTCCGGGACATACTGAAGTCTCGGCTCCGGGACATACTGAAGTCTCGGCTCCGGGACATACTGAAGTCTCGGCTCCGGGACATACTGAAGTCTCGGCTCCGGGACATATTGAAGTCTCGGCTCCGGGACATATTGAAGTCTCGGCTCCGGGACATATTGAAGTCTCGGCTCCGGGACATATTGAAGTCGCGGCTCCGGGACATATTGAAGTCTCGGCTCCGGGACATATTGAAGTCTCGGCTCCGGGACATATTGAAGTCGCGGCTCCGGGACATATTGAAGTCTCGGCTCCGGGACATATTGAAGTCGCGGCCCGCTACATTTAGTGTGAAAGGGCGCTTCCCCTTTTATCCTTTATGCCCCTAGTGCCCTTTTTGATTTTTTTTTTCAATTTTATATTTATTTATTTATTTATTTTTTATCTGTATGTCAGAAGGCCTGCTTGTGCCCCTCAGCAATAATGTTTAGCTAAATATAATAATTTAGTAAAATGAACTAGTCTGGCTGGCCTCAGTCTAATAATGACTCTCAGAGCCTCCATGTTGTTCAGACATCGGGTCCATGGTGAGGAGGAAAGGATCTGCTCCCTATCAAATTATGGGCAAGAATATTTTTATTCACAAACCAAATACACTGGTTTGTGAATAAAACGTAGGTCTGTTGACGTTAGAAAAACTGTTTCTATTTATATTTTCGTAATTGTCCTCGCAATAGCGGGAAAAAAACCCGCCTCGCCCCTAAACACAGAAATGCTTCGGCTGCAGAGAAAACTTCTGACTTTAACTTAATCAGGCTGCTAAATGCCACATCTCTACCAGGCGGGTTAAAGCCGCTGCTGACTGGATCTGGGCTGGAGGTGAGCGGGTGTAAATAGTAGTTATTGCAGAACCTCAAGTGTTAAAGGAAGATTCGGCCCATTTGGAGTTCACAAAATAAACATAAGCGAAAATACTGTAGCAGTAATTAGAACCGCAGCATAAACCCAAACATGCCACAATTAAATTAATCAAAACGACCCCAAAGCGTCGGCGGACTAACATAGGGGCCACCGGCGGGATTCCAGGTAGATTCAGAGATGCGCATCGCAGGGCCGGACCAAGGTAATATGGGGCCTTAGACAGAATCCCCCCGAAACCCTTCCTACTAAGAACCTCAGCATCAATAACATGTTTAAATATAGATAAGATGAAGTCTGTGAGAGGGAGACCAGGTTTATTGGCCGAGTTTAAAATCAATCACTGATTATTGATTATTTTCTGTGATGTATTTGTGAACAAACCAGCTCAAACACAATGACTACACCATATTGTAGCCATGATAACACACTATCAAACTATCAACATGATTCTTTAAACTTTTACAAAGTAAACTTCCTAATTTAATCCTAAATATATATTTTTTTCTCATTTGAATGTATTAAATAAAAATGAATAACATTGTCATTCTCTATAAAAGAATGCTACATGTTTAGATCTATGATCTGTGTTACAATTCAGTCATTTCCAGGGGCCCCTGAATGGCCCTACTGAGTTTGTTTTTTTTGCCTTGATATCCCGGTCAATTCTAGATCTGAGGTGTTAACATCAAAAGATAGAGTTAACCCTTTTGAGCTTCTTTGATCTATAAATCAGTCTGCAGCCAAGTTACTATAGAGGTTAAACAGTCAGATATCATTAGGGCTTAATTAGTAAAATGGCAGCAAATTTGCTTATTTAATAACTTCATAACCTTTGACCTTCTCTCTGATGGTCTGTTTAACAGCCACAGTCTGAGATCAGCTCAGCCCTCCAGGACTGTCAGCAGCTGAAACAGAAACATTAAAACTGTTGGGGAAAATATACTACATTTGCTTTGCATTGTCCCCACACGATGGCAATGATTTAGTAGGATCCAATGAAATTCTAGATTAATATGGATTGTTGCTATATTGGTGTACGGCGTTTTAAGATCTTGTTCAATGTGCCATTTCTTTTACTTTGAGCCCCTGCCCCTCCAAAAGTCTCTGCACGGCCCTGAGTCGATTGAAAAAGTTGAAAATATATCTTCATTACCAGTTTTGTTTTACTTTAATAGCCAGAGGAAGTAGTATGAGCGAACCGCATTTTATTTTGACGGTCACCGGAAGTAGTATAAGTTCGGCGTTCCGAGCTTGATGCCGCCGGACTGGAACAGTTGGAAAAGTACTGCAGGCTGCAGCTGAGCAGGACAACTGAGAGAGAGAAAGTTGAAGCGGAGTTTAGTGAATGAAAATGGACTCTGCGGCGGTGGAGATAGACGGCAGCGTCATGGAGGGAGTGAGTATTCACTTTAATTAGCAGAGAAACAACGGGAAAGCCGCAGAGGTTCCTCCTCCGCGCTGATAATAACAGGCTAACGGGGAGCTAGCTGCTACCAGCCGCCTCTCAGCGCCCCTGGTGCGGCTTCTGTCTCACCCCGCTGTCGGTTCTCCTTAGGGCGGACAGATCTTGAGAGTCTCGGCGGCGCTCAGCTGCATCACCGGCTCCGCCATAAAGATCATCAAGATCCGGGCAGGCAGGAGCACCCCGGGGCTCAGGTGGGTTAGCAGCTAACAGGCTAACGTTAGCCTATTCATTAAAGTTGCTTCAGTCAGTTTTAAAAGAACAAAAACCCGTTTAATCAACTCTGTTCGGTCTTTGGCGTCAGATTTATGACGCAGCTCAGGTTAAACGTGTAACTTTCATATGGATTCTGATGATTTTAAACTTTTAACAGATTTAATGTTCCAGGATCTCCACACACAGACCAGTCTTCATTCAAAAATCTCCATAAATAAGAATATTAATGAGCATCTGAAGCATCAGTGAATCAGACTGCCAGCCAATAGGAGCGTCTTTCTGTTTTATCCACAAAGCCTTCACGTTATTCCCAGTTTTCTCTGCTGCTTCCTTTCTTCCAGAAAAATCTGTTCATCATTAAACATCCATCAACTCCGATTCAGCTCAGAGATATAAGAACTAGACTATCAACTTTTAGATCAACCTGCAATGATGTTGCTTTCAATGAGAATTGGAAAGAACATGCTCAAATTTAATGCCATTTTCAGATAACATGAACTGAATTTCAGTAGTTATCTACTTGGAGATCATTGGAGGTTGATAATATTTTTACAAAAATATTATTTGTATTTTTACAAAATCAATTAGTAATGTTCAGCCATTTTGATTGATTAACATATATATAACATTATATATATTTGGTCACAAACCTTTGTTTTGGTTCTGTATTTTTTTAAAATCTAAATTTAAATGTTGTGCAACATTGACACATTTTTTCCAAATTTTTTTTTTTAGAAACAACTTTCATATGTTATATATGCGAGAGTAGAAAATATATTTTTAAGAAATAATGTAAAATTTAATTTGGGATATAACCTCAAATCTTTATTACTTTCATAATAATTCTCTACAGACGCACAGATCCACTTTTTTCACTTCTGATGTCTGAGGTTTACTATCAGCCTATCTGTTACAAACAACTGAATTGACTTAAAATGTTTTTTAAAAAAGAACAAAAAACTAAGATATAAAGGTATCTGATAACTCTGCAGTAGTACAGCTCACTTAAACACATCAAAAGCTTCACAAACTCGGTCAAACATGGAAAACCAGTTTTAATTTGTTCAGTCAGTGCAGGTAGGAGCAGATCAGCTTTGGTCAAACATGTAAAAATAAGCTGCAACAAATGGTTCATAAAATATAATTAGACCTTCTAAATACAATATAAAATAAAGACTAAAGCATGATATCGCTCACAGCACAGAGCATAGAATTAGACTGAATAGATGTGCTCTTTGGGTTTGGAAACATTGTAATATCTGATCTAGAATTTTTTCAACATCAGAACCAATACAGATATTAATATTTCTAGCGCATTTCTAGTTTCAACCCTTTTTACGCTGCGTGTTTTTTTTGTTTCAGGCCGCAGCACCTGACGGGCCTCCAGCTGGTCTCTGACCTCTGCTCCGGCAGCCTGCAGGGCGCCAGCATCGGCTCCACTGACATCAGCCTGACTCCAGGGAAGGTCCGGTCGGGGAACCACACGGCCGACACGCAGACCGCAGGGTGAGGAGCGACCGGCGGCCGCTGCACGCCCCCGACTCGTTTTTCCCACGGCTCCTGTAATGTGTGTGTTTTCTGTCAGGAGTGTGTGTTTGCTGCTGCAGGCGGCCCTGCCCTGCGCGCTGTACGCCGACGCCGCCTCACAGCTCCTTCTGAAAGGAGGAACCAACGCAGAGATGGCTCCGCAGATCGACTACACTGTAAAGGTAAGCTGAGTGCTCCCCCTGCTGGAGCCACAGGGTCACTGCAGCAGAGTCCAACATAAAAGATTCACCAGTTTGTTAAATATTGACCAGTAGGTTCAGTTAGATACTGTTTATATCGCTACACTCAACACAGGATCTGTAGACTTAGTTCCTACGGGTGCTTGAAATCCTTGGAAATCCTTGAATTTCGAATTTGTGTTTTCAGGGTTTGGAAAATTTTTGATTTGTGTAAAAATTCCTTTAAAGTGCTTTGAATATAAAGGACTTTATATATAATATATATGTTTATATATTATATTTATATATAATTAGTACTTTATTACTTCTAATAAAGTACTGTACAATGTGCTGTACAATGGCTGCTGGAAAAGAGAAAAGTTTAGTTGTTGACTTACCATCTAGAAACCACCTGCTGCATTCTTGTTGGTTGTGCAGGAGGCTGCACTTCTGTTTTTCAAATGTGTATGGTTGTTTAATTGCAGCCATTTTCACGTTAGTGTAAACATGGAGACCAGCAGCTTATTTCGTTTTAAAGTGACGGAGGCCATAAAAACTGTTTATTCTGAAAGGAGAACTGAAGAGATTTTGTTAAAAAAATTGTAATAAACATGTTTTGTGTAGCCATAGACCTCTTCCAACCTGTTAGGAAACATAACGGGTCTCCTTTATGGCAGATATTTAAGGTTTTGAACCGTAAATTCTCCATAAACTTCCTGGTTCCTCCTGCAGGTCTTCAAGCCCATTGTGGAGAAGTTTGGCGTCCATTTTGACTGCGACATCAGGATGAGGTCCGTCCCTCGACTCCATCACTGTCCGGCTGCTGTTTCCTGTCAGAGACCCTGGTTGTCATGGCGTCTGTTTGTGCTGCAGGGGCTACTACCCTAAAGGCGGCGGGGAGGTGGCGGTGACGGCACAGCCGCTCAAGGAGCTGCAGCCTGTCTCCATGACGGACAGAGGAAACATCACAAAGATCCATGGCAGAGCCTTCGTGGCCGGAGTCCTGCCCTTCAAAGTAAAAGCCCCTCTCAGCTGATTTAAAGTCTTTTAATTTGGCTTGTTTGGTCTGTCTGAGCTGACTTCCTGTTTCTGTCTGCAGCTGGCTAAAGACATGTCGGCCGCTGCCGTTCGGACCATCAGGAAGGAAATCAAAGAACTTTACATCAACATCCAGCCGGTGCAGGAGAAGGAGAAAGCCTGCGGGAATGGCAACGGCATCATGTAAGCCCCGCCCACCTGCTGATGTCACAGCACCAGCAGCTCTCTGATTGGTCACTCTGTTTCAGAATCATCGCTGAGTCGTCCACAGGCTGCCTGTTCGCAGGATCGGCTCTGGGAAAGAAAGGTGAGGATGACCAGCAGGGGGCACCACCGCTCTGGAAACCGATCAGTGTGTTTATGTCGCTGATGACCAGCAGGGGGCAGCACCGCTCTGGAAACCAATCAGTGTGTTTTCATCACTGCAGAGGAATCAGGAGCAGTTTGATGGTTTTACTGGAGGAAAAGCTTCACTTCACACCAGGGCTGATTTGGTTAATTTTTCCACCAATGTACTCTTCTGGTTTCCAGAGATCAGAGTGATGTCAGAACTCCCAGGGCGGCCATCTTGTTTCAGAAGTTTATTTACTGCTGCTATTTATTTGGACCTTGAGTTCAGGTCATCTCTGCAATAGAATATTAGAGCCAGGATATTTTTATTATTTATGAGAATAAAGTCATGTGACAATGACTGAGTATTTAGGACTATGCTATCAAAATAAGACTTATTACAAGAATAAAATCAACCAACTTCGACCAATCAGGTTCCAGGTCCCGCCCCCTGTGACCTCTGACCTGTTGTTTCAGGTGTTTATGCAGATAAAGTGGGAATAGAAGCAGCTGAGATGCTGCTGAGAAACATCAGACACAACGGCTGCGTGGACGAGTTCCTGCAGGACCAGGTGAGGCTGCAGCACGCCGTGAGGATGATGATGATGATGATGATGTCGTCACTGACCCTTCCTCCTCCTCAGCTCATCATCTTCATGGCGCTGGCGAAGGGAACGTCTCGGATTCGGACCGGCGCCGTGACTCTGCACACGCAGACGGCCATCCACATCGCAGAGCAGCTCACTCAGGTCAGACAGCGAGAAGCTGAACCTGAGATCAGATCACAGCTGGAGACGCTCCAGTGAGAAAAGATTGAAGTCTAACTGGGAAATTAGTCATTTTAGTTTCTTGCCTTATGAACAGGCAAGTTTGTACCTAAAACTACAAACTTGCCTGTTCATAATATTTTACTCACTGAAATCTATTAGGAGTTTGATAAATCATGTTGTTTCCGCAGTTATTTCCTCGATCGGCCACCGATCATAATCAGCCGATTTCCGTGCAAAAGTGTATGATCGCTGATCGCCGATCACACAAACTGATCAGCTGCATCTCATTTCGCATCCTGCCTGTGCAGCTGGTCTCCTCTTTCCTTCACTCTGCGCAAACGCGCAGCAACAAATCCGAAGCGATGTGTAACTATAACGCACTGAGTGAAAGGGGAAGTTTGCGTGTTGCGGCGGAAAATTGAAGCAGGTCAAAATGCATCAACACAACGAAGCTAATACGACATAAAAACAATGAGATACTTGACGGAGTTTGGCTACATCGAGGCTCACTGCAGTAAAAAAGACATACGGAGGATCAGACAGCAGGTAAAGCAGCGCACAGCTACAAACACTCACCGGATTAGCATGACGGTCAGAAAGCTAAACAAATAACCCGCAAAATTATTTAAGTCTTCGAGCTGCGATGTAAGACGCTGGTTCTGCTCTCCTGTTGAACCGCTGCTATGCTACAGGTAGTAATATTTGACAGATGGAGCTTCGCTTCTGCTCCACCTGGTAGTGACTCTCACACTGAACCTGCTTAAAGCTGCAGCATCTAACTTAAAAAATAATAAATTTTACATACGTATTAAAACTTCCGCTGTCCTAACATGAGACAGATAATCTCTAAAAAAAATAATCGATCTCCTCCCTGTTCTGCATAATTACTCCGCTCAGTCATTAACAGCCAATCAGAGCTAGCAGTAGCCAGCTAGCCGCCATGCTAACAGGAAGTTTTCATTCAGTAACTCTGGATTGTTTATTGTAATGGATCCTGTTTTTGCCTTTGAATGTTTTATACTTGAACTTCTTGGCAATGTTGAGAGGTTTTAATTTGGCTCTTTGTATTATTTAGCCTCTTCAGAGCCTTCATATGTTATCAGTCTGTTAAAGATAGTATTATCTATAGCAGTACAATTTGCACAATGGCTGTTTTGTTTAGTTTTCTTCTTGGAAAAAGTTATTAAAAACAAGTTTTTGTCTAAATTAAGGTGAATTCATGGTTCCTTTTTCCACATAATGTAACCGGTAGTGCTTATGATTAAAAAAATAATTATGTGATTGGTATCGGTGATCGGCCCTCATGGGTGATCGGAATCGGCAGAAAAAAACCTGATCGGCACATCTCTAATAATTTGTGATGTGTGAGTTGAAATCTCCCCACATGATGCTGCCACCACCGTACTGCCCCGTTAGGATGGTAGAAGCTTCCCTGTTTTTCCTCCAAATGTTCCTCTTTAGTCTCCAGAAAACATTTTTTCTCCTGGAGCTGCTTTATAATTAGAATCAAAGTCAACTCATTTAGACTTTTATTTTGAAACTTTAATTCTTCCTGTTCCTGTTGTGTCTGCAGGCGAAGTTTACGATAACGAAGAGCGAAGACGAGCTGAGCAGCGGCGTCACCTACATCATCGAGTGTCAAGGATCTGGAGTGGTTAACCCCAACCTGTAGCCACACACACACACATACACACACACACACACACACACACACACACACACACACACACACACACACACACACACACACACACACACACACACACTCACTCTGCTGGACTTGTAGCTGCTCCTGACATGGCCGACCCTCTGTTTCTGTCGCTCTGGGGGGTTTTTTTGTTTCCTTAATAATGTGATGAAATTATTAAATAAAATTCTTCCAAACAATCAAGATTTTTTTTTGTTTCATTTAAAAAAATGTTTTGCTTTTGGGGAAACTGAATGAAAGCAGCTGAATTCTGGGTAATGTAGTTTCCTCCAGCTGAGGATGGGAGAACAAAAACAAAGCGTGACCTTTTCCAGACTCCAGCTGCTGGATCAGAACCAGAACTTCCTGTGCCGCCCCGTTTCCGTGGCGTCAGCGGCGCGGTGTCGTGTTGACCTGCTGCAGGTGAGCTGGAGTCCGGCTCGGTGCTCCATGTGTTGAAACCCGAGGCTGCTGTAAGCTCACACCTCTGTCCTCCTCCGGCACCGGCTGTAACCCGACCCGGGTCGCCGCTGGTACCGCCGCAGCGTCCTGGCTCAGTGTCCTCGCAGTCCGCCAGCCGTCCTGCAGCATGACAGAGACGGGGCCCTGGAGGAGGCACCAGGACCAATCCCAGGCCCCGCAGCCCACACCGGGACCTGGACCCGGACCAGAACCGAACCGTGTCTGGATCTCACTGATTGCAGGTCAGTTTGGCTTCATGAAGCTGATTTTGCTCATCTGGACGCTGAAACCCAAAAACCTTCAAATCAGAACACATTTCTTCTTCAGCAGGTTTTCCTCTGCAGTTTTTACAGGTGCTTGAAATTCCTTGAATTTAATTTTGTGTCTTTAAGCTTTGTAAAGTACAGGTGCTGGTCATAAAATTAGAATATTGTGATAAAGTTCATTATTTTCCATAATGTCATGATAAAAATTAAATTGTCATATATTTTAGATTCATTGCACACCAACTGAAATATTTCAGGTCTTTTATTGTTTTAATTTTGATGATTTTGGCAAACAGCTCTTGAAAACCCAAAATCCCTGTCTCAAAAAATTAGAATATTATGAAAAGGTTCTCTGAACGAGCAATAAAAATAATCATCCGAATCAACAAAGTAACTCTAAACACCTGAAAAAGATTCCTGAGGCCTTTAAAAACTCCCAGCCTGGTTCATTACTCAAAACCGTAATCATGGGTCAGACTGCTGACCTGACTGCTGTCCAGAAGGCCATCACTGACATCCTCAAGCAAGAGGGTGAGAAACAGAAAGAAATTTCTGAACGAATCGGCTGTTTGCAGAGTGTTATATCAAGGCACCTCAGTGGGAAGTCAGTAGGAAGGAAAAAGTGTGGCAGAAAACGCTACACAACGAGAAGAGGTGACCGGACCCTGAGGAAGATTGTGGAGAAAGGCCGATTCCAGACCAAATTAAATTTTCATCTCCATAAAACTTTTCAGCAGATGGAAGCATGAAGTGCTCCAAAATCTTCTGATAGCGGCTGCATTGATCCTGCCCTTGATAAAACCCAGTGGACCAACACCAGCAGCTGACATGGCACCCAGACCATCACTGACTGTGGGTACTTGACACTGGACTTCTGGCATTTTGGCATTTCCTTCTCCCCAGTCTTCCTCCAGAGTCTGGCACTTTGATTTCCGAATGACATGCAAAGTTTGCTTTCATCCGAAAAAAGTACTTTGGACCACTGAACAACAGTGGTCCAAAGTGCTGCTTCTCTGTAGCCCAGGTCAGGCGCTTCTGCCGCTGTTTCTGGTTCAAAAGTGGCTTGACCTTTGACCTGGGGAATGCGGCACCTGTAGCCCATTTCCTGCACACGCCTGTGCACAGTGGCTCTGGATGTTTCTACTCCAGACTCAGTCCACTGCTTCCCCCAAGGTCTGGAATCGGCCCTTCTCCACAATCTTCCTCAGGGTCCGGTCACCTCTTCTCGTTGTGTAGCGTTTTCTGCCACACTTTTTCCTTCCTACTGACTTCCCACTGAGGTGCCTTGATATAACACTCTGCAAACAGCCGATTCGTTCAGAAATTTCTTTCTGTTTCTCACCCTCTTGCTTGAGGATGTCAGTGATGGCCTTCTGGACAGCAGTCAGGTCAGCAATCTGACCCATGACTGCGGTTTTGAGTAATGAACCAGGCTGGGAGTTTTTAAAGGCCTCAGGAATCTTTTTCAGGTGTTTAGAGTTACTTTGTTGATTCGGATGATTATTTTTATTGCTCGTTCAGAGAACCTTTTCATAATATTCTAATTTTTTGAGACAGGGATTTTGGGTTTTCATGAGCTGTTTGCCAAAATCATCAAAATTAAAACAATAAAAGACCTGAAATATTTCAGTTGGTGTGCAATGAATCTAAAATATATGACAATTTAATTTTTATCATGACATTATGGAAAATAATGAACTTTATCACAATATTCTAATTTTATGACCAGCACCTGTATATAAAGTCCTTGAAAGTGCTTGAAATTAATACTGCACAGTATAATAATAAAATGCAAAATGTTTGATTAAAAGCATAAATTTGGGAAACTAGTTAAAATACTTAAAAAGACATACATTTCCCCCTCACTTTCTGAAGTTGACTAATTTATTCTAGCTTTGGGTCAGTTATAATGTCAAATTATTTCTATTAGTTAATTTGATGCTGGTGAACAGAAATTACTTGCAATAAGCAATGGTGTATGTACTCAATTTGTTATAAATTTCCATCCATCCATCCATTTACACCCTTGTCCCTTAATGGGGTCGGGAGGTGCTGGTGCCTATCTCCAGCTAACGTTCCAGGCGAGAGGCGGGGTACACCCTGGACAGGTTTGTTATAAATTTGTGAAATAAAATTACTTCATTCTACTTTATTTAGATGTACCAGTATAAAACAAGTAGAGTAAATTTTGAAAATATCTCTATTTTATGGAGCACTTTGAGTTTTTAAGGAGTATTTTATAGTAAATTTAGTCTAAAGCTTCATTTATTCCTTTTTTTGTGATGAAGTCCAAAGGAGTAGAACCAAACATACGCTGTAATCATACACACAGTTAAAAATTCAGATCAGAATTACACAACTCGAAAAACTACATTTTATTTGTATTGTATAATACAAGCAAGTATTAAACAATACTTGCTTTACAGTAAAAAAAAAAGTTGAGTCAAATTCCCTGGTTTTTCTGGGGTTCCTGTTTTTCCTCCTGGGGTGTTTCCCAGTGGACCGTGAACGCGGCACAAAGTGCTCTGTTCGCTGATTGGCTGCGGTGTCCCTTAGAGCGGCTATCGTTGTTATGGCAACGTATCTTAAGGAGGGATTTGGTCAATCAGAGTTTCAGAGTCTCGTCAAGCTTGCGGAGCTTTAACATGCTAATATGCTAATCAGAGCATATTTATCGGGTAAAGGGGGAAAAACAAAACAAAAGAAACAATGGGAATAAATTCGCAGTGAACGAGAGGAAGCTACAGTGACCGATGGGAAGCTGAGGAGGAAGTTTTACAACTTTTTAAACACGCTGTGTGCGGTTCGCTGCTAGCTCCTCAACGGCTAGAGCTGCTAGCAGTTTGAAAACTTTCTGAAGCCGCCCAGGAGTTAGACGGACCCTTTCTGGAGTTTTCGGCAGAAGCTGAACGAGTGCAGGAATTAGACTTGACTCATGACCGTGGAGTTGTGAATCGCTCCCCGGTTCCGTCTACCCTGTTCCGGATGGCTGAGGAACGAGAGCCGCGGGGAGCGGCAGAGTTGATCAAAGGTAACTTTAAGCAATATGACGTTAAAATGAGTAATAAAACTAAACGCCACAAGACTAGTTCATTAATAAACATTAAAATATAATACTTGAATTTAAGAAACTCACTTTATAACCTTTTTTCCAACCTTTTAAAGCTCCCATTTTGATCAGCATTCAATTAGTTTGGACTATTCCTCTCAACCTTTTTAAGTAAAATGTATTATACAACGTTCATTACATAATAGAAATTATATTCTTTATTTACAATTATTTTTTAATTTCAAAACAGATTATTTTTGTATTGAATCTACCAGAGGTGAGTATAGTACTAAAGCAGTACTTGACCTATATTTACTCAAACATAAAAGCAATTATTCAAGAAAGAAGAATAAAGTATTTTGTAAAAAGATTACCTAATCAGAACATCTGATTTAATCTTTAAAAGTAAAATTATGTCCCAATATTGGTATTTTAACAAGAAAGATATCTAATAAAATAATGTGATTAAAAAATAAGTCCAGACAGACAAACACTTTTCTAAATCAAAAATTTTATGTAAAATGAATAAAAATACAACTTACAGCAGGTAATATGTATGTCAGAACAGGGTAAAGTACTTCCAATGAAGATGCACAGTATTTACTGTCTTATTTTAATCTCCAAAAGGCTCAGCAGTTAGAAAAGTATAAAATATTTTTTTTCCTCAAAAAGTGTCACCACTAGTAGCTACCATAGAAGTTAAACATCAAAGATCGAATATAATCTCTTAAAACAATGTTTTTATTATTAAACCAGAATTTTTTTCTATTCTTTTTTCTATTTTTCAGTCAAAATGTGTGAAGTTCTTTAGTTGTCGGTCAGCTGTTGGTCTAACTAATGTGAAGGTTTCAACCGGCAGGCGGCGGATTGGACATTTAATTTGTCTAATTTTGGAGCCTGAGTTGTTTTTACTTGAGCTGATCTTTCCCGTCTCTCAGGCTGCAGCTTAGTCATGATGATTACAGGAAGTGTTCACAGCCAGTTAAAGCCTTGTGGGAAATCTGGTCTGAACCAAGGCCACTGGTTTGATTTAATGGACAGCAAAAATCCCAGTTGATTCAACCCAGGTGGTTTACTGGGACTCCAGAATGCTGACGCAGGAATTTAAAGGAATTTGTTGAAAAATAATTAAAAATGTAACTATCAGACTGCATTTTATTATCTTTGTATTGTTTCTACAGATGTGGGATTTAATAATTCATTCATTCAAATTAAATAGCATTGTAATTAAAGTGTATTGTTTTGTTTTGAACATAGGTTTTAAAAAACAACAATGTAAGAATAAAATCCTCTAAATCTTTATTTTATTTTCCCAAGTCATTTCTGTCTGGATGAAACATAAACACAACCATCCTAAATTTCCTGTTTCACTATTAAACTGCAACATTTTATGATACCAACAAATGTTTGACATCACAGAAAAGTGCAAGATTCAAACCAAACTACGACCATTTTTCTCCCCAAATATCCGACATGTTGGTCTTATTTCAGCTGTTTTATTACATCTTTTATCCACAGGTACTTTTAGATTTCTAAATATCATGAATTTGGTTTGATTCAGTTTGTTATTCTGTTTCTGCTCTGTCTGCATGAGCTTCTGTTTATTTGATGCATATAAACATATTTGTGTCTCAAATGAGGCAAATTTAAGCATTTTTGATGCCTTACATTTATCGTTGATTTACATGATAATATTTTTTACATTATTACCCAGAATAATAACGGACTGAACATTGATCCCTGTGGGACACCATAAGTAATGTCTAACAAGTCAATTGTCTACATTTAGCAAATAGAAATAATTTTAACTGACATAAAACAGAAGTTTGGTTTGATTTAACTTCAGATAGTAACGGGGGAAAATCAGCTTCTGCTTATTTGTCCTGTTGTCTGAACTCTGAAAGCTTTGCTGGATGTTTTCTGGTTGGTTCCTGAGATGTGACCAAAGGACAGTCTGGTTTTCTGGACGTATTGAATAATAAAAGTTTGCTGCTGTTTTCGTGTTTCTCCTGATCAGCTTTGCTTTGCCAAGCTGTCGACTCATCAGGAAGAAAACAAGGTGTGTGAAAAGGTCGTCCTGCTGCCTGTAGAGTCTGAAGCACTTTAAAAATATAATTTGTACAAAGATCAAGAGCTGCTGTGATAATGAAATGACCCAGAATCTCCCCGGTGTTTATTCATCTGAATCTCAGCTCTCAGGAGGTTTATCAGAGCGAGTACTGTAGTCATAACCTGTAGCATCTGGTTTAACTGTAATACTTAATGTTTCCCTGCAGACCGTCTGTACTTCGCCACGTTACGCAGCAAACCCAAAAGCACCGTCAACACCCACTACTTCTGCACCGACGACGAGTTTGTCTACGAGAAGTAAGTCTGACTTCAAACTGCTTTCACTCATTTACACCACGACTGTAAATCATCACCAGAGAAAAGATTGAGAGTTTTGACCCAAAAACTTAAATAAATGTTTCATTATTTTTATATTTGAGACACTTTAAAGGTTAAAAAAGTTGGTTTTCTTTTTCATGAACCAACTTTCTCCTTCTGTCTCCAAAACGCTGCTAATGTTTAGTTTAACATGAAAGTGATGAAATGTTGAGTTATGACTGAATGAATCAGTTTGATTTCTTTGTTTGTTCATCAGAAGCCAAAAGTCAAATGATCTCACCTCCAGATTTCTTTCTCTGTTGGAGGATCTGTGTTTAAATCTGGTGACTCGTTCTCTGTGCATCTGTTCTTGTTGCTTCAGGTCTTTTAATCAAATAAAAACATTGAAAATGAATCAGTTTGATCCTGAGAAAATGGGTTTCAGATTCCTTGCAGCGAGACAAGTCACGATAAACTTTGTGTTAAACCAGTGGTGTCCAAACCTTTTGGACAAAAAGGTTGGAAGAACTCTGGCAGCCACAAAACATTCAGTATTTTTTCTTTTTAATTGTAATTGCAAAAATGTTTTAATTTTTAATTTAGGTTGTTCCTGAACTGTGATCAAGGGCCGCCCAAAATCATTCCATGGGCCACAAATGGCCCCCGGGCCGCACATTGGACACCTCTGTGTTAAACGATAATATTGCATGATAACGCAGGTTTACCCTCTGATGCCACTAAAACTTAATGTTTAGACATTTTAAACATCCAGAATAAATGAACAAAAACGATAAAACGAGATTAAAAAAGGCAAAACTGTAGCTATAAATAAAACGGATTTGGAAACAAAACCGCCCTCTTTATCATGCGATGAACTGAGTTATTATGACATCATGCAGCTTTCATGCTGTGTGAGAACAAATGTGAACAAAGGAGAATATTTTAATATTTTTCAGTAAAAAACACGTCAGAAGTTTCAGCTGAGTTTGGAGCGACCTGCTGAAGGTTTGGATCGTTCTGAAACCTTCCCACATGCAGGATGTATTTCTGGACTTGCAGTGGGGATTGTCAGCGTTACTTCCTGTTTCCTGTCTGCGGACTCGGCTTCATGCCGTTTCTCTTGTGTTTCTGCCCAGTTTCTACGCAGACTTCGGGCCGCTGAACCTGGCCATGCTCTACCGATACTGCTGCAAGCTCAACAAGAAGCTGAAGGTGAGTTTCTCTGCTGCTGATCCTCCCTGTGCAGGAATGTCCTGAATGCGGCGCGGAGCGATGCGAGCGTGACGCAACCTCCCGCCGAGACACCGTTAAACACGCTTCCTCTGTGTTTGTGTTGGTTGCCGTGGCGCCCGGATTCCTCAGGCGACCGGACGGTCCGGATCGGTGTGACTTTCTCCGAGTCGGATCATGTTTCATCACACTGACGGAGGATCTGGGTTCACCTGCAGCTGGTTCCCATTTAAACCAGTCAGACTCACTGGGTGCTGATGTCACTCACTGCTCTGAACGTCTAAAGAGACAAAAATAAAAACTTGTTTAGAGCCATAAATGTTACATAACTGAGTAAAAACACAACTTAGACATTTATAATAACCTGATTTGTGGTCATTTCTTAAAAAGTACAGTTTTATTTCTGTTTGTAGGTTTAAGAACAAAGAGAAACATTTACAAAATCAGGATACATTTTTTTCCATAGGAAGTTGTTTATGGAAAATTATTTAAATGAAAGAAAGCACTTATTTTCCAACATAAAATATCATAAATAAATCAAGTTTCATTGTTTATTTCAGCAACAAGGCAGGTCAAAGTGCTTCACATGGTAAAAAGTAATAAACCTTGAAGTCTTCCCTCTGGCAGCTGAACACAAATGTTTGCCAGACTTTTCATCATTTCATTACCAAGAAGAACCAGCTTTCACTTTCTTCCCATCGCTCTGTAATGCTGCTGGTCTGCAGTGCTTAGCGTTATGTTGTCATCTGGGTTCTAATGAGCTCTCCTGCCGGTGTTGGCGGGCCGATCCGGGTCCAGCGGGTTCATCACGGAGCCTCTAATGAGAAAACGGAGGCAGCTGACGGTTTAACAGTCGGCTGAGAGAATCTGCAGCTCGCCGTTTCAGCCGCTGCAGTTTGAACCCGACCGGCTTTAATTCAGTCATCAGTTCACACGTTCATAACGCACAGAAAGCGCTCGGCTTCTGTTGGGATGAAGGAAAACGACGAGTAACCGTGTTTGTGTTTCTGTGCAGTCGTTCACGCTGACCAGGAAGAGAATCGTTCACTACACCAGCTTCGACCAGAGGAAGCGCGCCAACGCCGCCGTGCTGATCGGCGGCTACGCCGTGAGTCCGACTCTCAGCACATCCCACCATCACTTTAAAGACTGGAGAAAAACTCTGCTGGTTGTTTATAGAGACAAACAAGAACATCACAGTTTTCTAAAATAAACTCCAAAATCTAATTTTTCTCTCATTTTTTGCTCTAAGAAGCTTTGAGTTTTGACCAAAGATGATAAAATATTCTCAGATTTGTATTTAACCCCCAGTAGAGCTGATGAAACTTGCCTGTTTTACTGGGATGTTTGTTTCCAGCTGCATGCTAACTGGTTAGCTTTGACTTTACAAAACCATCTGCAGAAAACAATTCAGTTATTTATCCCAAAGAGAGAAATTACGTTTTGTAACTAATTTCATCTAAGACTCTTCAAACCGTTGTTGCTGATGGATCTCCAGTAGCAGTCAGTCCTGCAGCGACTCTAAATATGCCTCTGACTGAAGACAGTCTAACAGTCTCATGACCGTTGTGACATGCTAACAGCTCAACATCCAGGCACTGTTCCTCACTAACACATCATCATCACTGCTAATCCTCCTCCTTTGCTTTTGCTGCTGCTCTGTAAATCTCTGTCTGGCCGTATGTAGGGCTGAATGATAAACTCAGTAATTACTTCAATAAACCATAATGTTGTTTTGAGACCATTTTCAGGTAATATAATGATAAAAATCACTCAAAGATCAATAAACTTAATAATAAACATTTATCACTGGAACTGAAGACATTTAAAATATCCAAAATAAATAAAAACAACAGAAACAACAAATCAAATGAATCATGAAGTCACAAAATTATCCTTAAAAAAAGAGAAACTGAGACCAAAACATCAGACTGAAGATTTAAACATCCAGATTTTGGTAAAAAGAGAAAAAAAAAAGTTAAATGACTTTTAATTGATCATGTGATTAATTGATTAACTGATTTATTGTCTTTATTTAGATTCATGATTTATTAATTAAGAATTAAGATTTATGATCCTTATCCAATGTTCAACCCAACATTTCTACATTAAATGATCCGTTCTGCTTTCCGCTTAGTTCTGGTTTTGTTGGATCTTTGTTGTTCAGGATCTTCTAGTTCTGGAGTCCCAGTCCAGTCTAGAAGGTTCAGAACCAGAAACCCGGCTGGTTCTGGTTCTGGTTCTGGTCCAGAACTCTGCAGGTGGGACATTAGACTCACACACTCTCTCCTGCTGCGTTTCGCACGTTGAATATTTGATGGCGCTGAAACAAAAGGTGATTGTGTTCACGGAGCGGCTTCTGGCTCCGACACAATCAGACCGGGTCGGACCCGGCCAGAACCGCAACAATAAGAGTTCTTCATATTTTCTGATGCAGAACGGTTTCCAGCCTTCCCTCTGCTTGTCTCTAAGACGGCGTCGAAGTTCAACAGGATCAACCAGAACCTTCAGATAATCAGAAATGTTTCCATTAAAATGTGTGCAAAACTTTGTCAATCAGCAATAAGTCAATTAATCAATAAGTCAATTAATCAATTAATCAATTAATCAATTAATCGCATGTTTTCCTCTTTTCTCTCTTTCTACCAAAAACTGGATGATAAAAGTTTTCAGTCTGGTGTTTTGGTCTTAAATAGCCTTTATTTTGAAGGGCAGTTTTGTTTCCATAATTAATTTTGTTTGTTTATTTCTGATATTTAAATTGTCTTATAGTGCCGGAGTTAAATGTTCATTAGAATTTAAAGTTTGCGAATGTGTTTGTTCATTATTACTAGCGTTATATTACTTAGAAATGGTCTCAAAACAACATTATCATTTTATCGTAATAAATTTTGGGACAATTTATCGCCCAGCAAACTTTTGCTGTCATGACGGCGAACGCTAAAGTTAAAATAACATTATTTCCTTTAAATAAGAAACACAACATGAATAAGATTGTTTACACAATGAGTCATTAATAAACAAGCCGCTCCACCACCACCTTCTTCTTCTTCTCGTTCTTCGTTTCCACCAGTAGTAACATCCGGTTGTTGATCATGTGACTCTTTTGAGGCTAAAAAATAGTTTTATTGCAGTTTTATGAAATAAACCAATTTCCACCTCATCCTGGCTCCAAAACTTTTATCATAAAATGTAAATTTTTCCAAATTCTCTTGTTTCCATGAGCAGATCTGTTTCCTAAATGTGACATTGGACAGTTGTAAGGAACTGCAGCCGGTGCTTCCTGCAGCAGAGCCGCTTCATTTCCCTTCTGGGTTTGATGATGTCACGATGCTTTTCCTTCCTGCAGGTGATTTACCTGAAGAAGACTCCAGAGGAAGCCTTCAGAGCGCTGATCTCCGGCTCCAACGCCGCCTACCTGCCCTTCAGGTGAGTCACCGTCTCACACACACACACACACACACACACACACACACACACACACACACACTGCTGGCATGGAGGACTGACACCATTAATCACATTAATAATCAACTGGTTTAATAATCAATCTTTAACTGCAGCATGCACTTAAAAAGCAGTTTGCTGTCAAACCACTGCACTCAGAGCAGTAAGTAAACTATAAAATGTATCTACATTCAGCATTTAAGATAAAACACTTTTACCTGTTTTATTCACTAAAGGAACGCTACAATTTAGGGAATAAAATGTTTATTGTCCTATCTAAAAAAGGATTGAGGTTAAAACATTTTTATAGACCTACGTAAAAATCACTGCAGGATCAACGTTAAGATCCTGGGGTAAAATAACTGTTCTCCAATAACTACCAGTAAGACACACACCAACTCATGTTTATGTCACTGGCATACAGCCGACCCTTCTGCTCCATCACCAAACATTTTGAAACAATGTCCTGATTGTTTTATCCGACTAATCGTCAGAATAATCGATTATTAAGATAGTTGTTAGTTGCTGCCTGACTCTCAGGGTATTTCAGGTGAAATGTGCGTCATTTATATAGTTTTACTGTTTTTATCAGGATAATTAGATTTTTAATGAATATGGATGTCTTTTATAAAGTATAACTAAATTAATTTACTGTTTTCTGTTATTAATTTGCATATTTCATCGTCTGTAACTTGTTCTTAGTTTGCTTTCCTTTGATAGTTTTTATGAGCTCGTCGCAGCCTTGCAGCATTTTGCCACAAACTAAATACCACTGCAGTAGATTTTAATCGAAACATTTATTTTTATCCCAATAAAAACCAAATGATCCCGACAACCAGAACCTCTGCAGGTTCTGGATGTTTGTAAAACATTTAAATAACTTGGTGAAACTTTTCCTTGTTAACTTTTCTTCCTCCAGTGGCACTAAAATTCAGTGTTAAGCACCTTTTGTTGTTCCAGAGAGATTCATGGTGAATCTGCTGGCGTTTATTAGCAGGAGGAGTTGATGGTTGCAGGATGTTGCAGGATTCAGAGGTGAAAGTTTAGCTGCTCTGGTTCAGCTGATTATAGAGAACCTGGACTTTAAAAGTTGACCAAACGACTTCAGAGGCAGGAAGTGATTCCTGCTGCGAGGATTTAAAGGTTTCCTCAAAGCTTTTTGGTGAGTTCAGAGCGGAAATGTTCCAGCTCCAGTTTCCTTCTGGCTGCTGGTTCCTGACAGTAAAAACCCAAATGTTTAAAACGATTATTTCATTTAAAACAGAAACAAAACAGTCAGGAATGTTTTCACGTCTTCAGAACCAGAACCAGACCAAACGTGAGCTCTGATGGCCGACGCTCAGCTGGCAGCAGCAGAGGAAATATTTACCCTCAGATTCACTTTTCAAGCCGATGACATCATCAGACTTCCTGTCCTGGAAGGAACTTCTGATAAAAGCTCCACCAGTAAGGAGACTGGGAGAACTGGAGTTCAAGCTTCTGCCACCGCTGACCCAAACCGAGGAGCACAGCCTGTGTGTGTGTGTGTGTGTGTGTGTGTGTGTGTGTGTGTGTGTGTGTGTGTGTGTGTGTGTGTGTGTGTGTGTGTGTGTGTGTGTGTGTGTGTGTGTGTGTGTGTGTGTGTGTGTGTGTGTGTGTGTGGGGTGTGTGAGAGATAAAGGGCTTTTTGTTGCCATCAACACACTGCACGGTTACATAACAGCGGAGCCGCTGAAAGGAGGGAGACTTTGTTCTGTCGGCCTCATGAGGAGCTCTGATGGATTAAACATGATGCGGACAGGCCACGCCCACCGAGCGAGGCCTTCACTGACCGCACGGAAAATGACCGCCGGGCTTCCTGAACCCCCCAGATCCTGTTAGCAGCAACGTGAAGTTAGTTTTAAAGAAGTTTTTCCTCAAATAGGAAAAGCAACCAAATCTGGAGTTTCTGAGTGAGAAAGTTCTGGTTCTCCCTTCGTAGGAGAATATCTGTGCAATCAGAGGTTCTGGTTCAGAGCAGTTCAGAACCAGAACCAGAGGGTTCAGGTCAAACTTCATCACTACACCCAGACTTAAGCAGCTTTATGTGAAATGAAAAACATGTTTTCCCAAGTTGTTGACAAACAACTCAAACCTTTATTACCACATTTCTGATATGAAATGTAAGAACTGGACGGATGTGATGGATAAAAATCCTCGTCTTGTTGACAGATTGAGACTTTTTCTGGTTCCACTGTTTAAAGAAAGTTTCTCTAAAACTGGCAGCAGGTTCTGGAGTTGATTTAAAACCCGTCCAATCAGGGAGCCACAAATACATGGATCAAAAGCTAAGGCCTTAAAATGGCTTAAATTCACTTAAAAAATGTAAGTTGGCCTTAAGTACGTTAATCCCAGGTCTTAAATTGTATCGTGGCAGGACTTTTTAATTTCATGTTTAATTTTTATTACTCACAGGATTTTCTGTCGGGCAAAGTTTGGGTCACATGCAGACGTCTTCATTACGGTCTCTGAAGTGGTTTGGGCTAACGCTAACTAGCTGCTAATGTACCCAAGCTAAACTAGCCTTTTGGGATCAACGTGACATTTTCTCCTGATGCAAAGTTACATAATGATCTGCTGTGATCAGTTTTCCTTCATCTCTCCGATAAATCGGATTATTTTGGTTTTTATTTTGCTAAAATCAACTCGTCTGTATCTTTACTGACGTTCTGTGTCTCTGCAGGGACGCCTCCTTTGGGAATTGCACCTACAACCTCACAGTGCTGGACTGTCTGCAGGGAATCAGGAAGGTGAGATCAGCAGCCGCCAGAAACGTTTATACTGAGAGATCAGACGTTGTTGAGCAGAGAAGAAAAGAGCCTGAGATCCAACCGTTGGACTCCAGAGGGAACAGGAAGCGGTCGGGAACAGGAAGCGGAAGCGGTCGGGAACAGGAAGCGGAAGCGGTCGGGAACAGGAAGCGGTCGGGAACAGGAAGCGGTCGGGAACAGGAAGCGGAAGCGGTCGGGAATGGGAAGCGGTCGGGAACGGGAAGCGGTCGGAAACAGGAAGTGGAAGCGGTCGGGAACAGGAAGCGGTCTGGGAACGGGAAGCGGTCTGGGAACGGGAAGCGGTCAGAAACAGGAAGCGGAAGCGGTCGGGAACAGGAAGCGGTCGGGAACAGGAAGCGGTCGGGAACAGGAAGTGGAAGCGGTCGGGAACAGGAAGCGGTCTGGGAACGGGAAGCGGTCTGGGAACGGGAAGCGGTCGGGAACAGGAAGCGGTCGGGAACAGGAAGCGGTCGGGAACAGGAAGCGGTCGGGAACGGGAAGCGGTCGGAAACAGGAAGCGGTCGGGAACAGGAAGCGGAAGCGGTCGGGAACAGGAAGCGGTCTGGGAACGGGAAGCGGTCTGGGAACGGGAAGCAGTCTGGGAACGGGAAGCGGTCGGGAACAGGAAGCGGAAGCGGTCGGGAACAGGAAGCGGTCGGGAACAGGAAGCAGTCTGGGAACAGGAAGCGGTCGGGAACAGGAAGCGGTCGGGAACAGGAAGCGGTCGGGAACAGGAAGCGGTCTGGGAACAGGAAGCGGTCGGGAACAGGAAGCGGTCTGGGAACAGGAAGCGGTCAGAAACAGGAAGCGGTCGGGAACAGGAAGCGGAAGCGGTCGGGAACAGGAAGCGGAAGCGGTCTGGGAACAGGAAGCGGTCTGGGAACAGGAAGCGGTCTGGGAACAGGAAGCGGTCGGGGAACAGGAAGCGGTCGGGAACAGGAAGCGGTCGGGAACAGGAAGCGGTCGGGAACAGGAAGCGGTCTGGGAACAGGAAGCGGTCTGGGAACAGGAAGCGGTCGGGAACAGGAAGCGGTCTGGGAACAGGAAGCGGTCGGGGAACAGGAAGCGGTCGGGAACAGGAAGCGGTCGGGAACAGGAAGCGGTCGGGAACAGGAAGCGGTCTGGGAACAGGAAGCGGTCAGAAACAGGAAGCGGAAGCGGTCGGGAACAGGAAGCGGTTGGGAACAGGAAGCGGAAGCGGTCGGGAACAGGAAGCGGTCGGGAACAGGAAGCGGAAGCGGTCGGAAGCGGAAGCGGTCGGGAACAGGAAGCGGTCGGGAACAGGAAGCGGTCTGGGAACAGGAAGCGGTCTGGGAACAGGAAGCGGTCGGGAACAGGAAGCGGTCTGGGAACAGGAAGCGGTCTGGGAACAGGAAGCGGTCTGGGAACAGGAAGCGGTCTGGGAACAGGAAGCGTTCTGGGAAGTTCTCAGCTGCAGATTATTGTTACATAACAGCTCAGCGTGTTGAAGAGCCGCTGAACGACAGCCAATCAGAGGCCGGTGGCTAATCGGTCATAAGTGTGAATAATCCGCCGCTGAGTGTGATTACGTGCAGCAGAGACCCTGTGGTTTAACTGGGATCACTGGGATCTGGTGCTGCAGACTCTGCAGAGAAAAGACTTTAAATCTGGCTGCTGCTCTTTAACTTCCTGCCACCTTCGCATCGTTCTGGTTGATCAATAATTCAGTATTTCTGAAGGACTTCACCTGTTTTTGGTTTTTTTCAATCTCGACCTCAGTCACCAGTCCTGCTGGTCAAAGGCTTCGACCCAAACGTCTTTATCTGTTTCTCACTGATTATATATCAGTAATTAACTCTCATATGTTTTACACGTTTCCTGAAATATTGTTATTAAATGTGATTCTTCATTATCTGCTTGAAACCATCTAAAAGCATCAGAAGACGTTTTTATTCGTCACTGAACCGGGTGAAGGAGGAGTTTTTGATTTCTCGCCACTTCCTGCTTTACAAAATAGAAACTAAAATGGAGGCGTCAGATTTTAGCGGTTGGAGGATTTCTCTTCAGTCTTTGGTTAAAGACCAGGAGCCATTTCTGCTGCTAGCGCTAGGCTAACATGTTAGCTTTGGTTGTATTTACCCAGAATGCCCAGAACCAGAGTTCATTCAGCCGAACCCAGACAGAGGTTTGGAGGACCAGAGATCCTCCCCAAACAAACCGGACCTTCGAACCAAACGGACTGGATTAAATCTGGTTAAACAGAGCTGGAGTGGACGGCTGCAGGACGCCGGCCTTTCACGTCTGACTGTGGAACCGCTGGTTTCATGAATCTGACCTCCAAAAACGCTTTCAGAAGGAGAAAAGAACAACGATGATTCAGCAAACGGTGGAGAACTGGACTCATTATTCTGCCTGGCAGACCCAACCGCCGTGACCAGAGGCAGCAAACGGCTGGCATCGTCCTGACAGGACAGAAAGAAACAAAGTTCATTTTCTTTCCCAGTGGCGCTTCCTGTAACCTCTGACCTTTATCATATTAGCCCGCTGCATGTAAAGTCCAAACGGTGCAGTGGGAGATGACACGGACCTGTTTGGTCGGATTAATTAGTCCATGTGTGGATCAGGTGTTGACTCACCCGGAGCTGCTGCAGGTCGGGCTGCGTCACGTTTCCGTCTGCTGCTTTTCACATTCTGGAGAATAAATCAGCAGCGACTGACAGGCTCCGGTCGGCACTTACTGCTGCCGCCGTACGTCTGCATATTAACGATGGTTAAATGGTTTTATCAGGACCGAACGCCGCAGTGAGAGGAAATGACCCGACTGTAACCTTTAGCATAGGAAATGAATCTGTATTTATCCTGTAATTAACAAAAACAAACGGTTTCCGTCGTTTTCCAGGCTTTGCAGCACGGCTTCTTTGACTTTGAGACGTTTGATGTGGACGAATACGAACACTACGAGGTAAAACCAGTAAGACCAGTCACTGCTTTAATGGTTTGAAAACGCGACTCTGGGAACTTTTAATTTGAAGGACCAGACTGACATCACTCCGCCATACAGGAAGGAGTCTCCATGAAAGTTTGAGTGTTTTCATAAAGTTTCATTTGGTAAATAATGAACCTCTTAACTCAAAGTTTCATTATTTTCAGAATAACATTTCATATCAGTCATAAACATAAAGACTCCTTCATGTTATGTCAGTCTTTATATTAATAGTGTTTCCTGTTGAGTCGTAACTAGTTACATTAACTTGAGTAACATTTTTCAAAAGTTTTATGTTTGCTGCTGTTCTTTGTACTTTTACTTCAGTAATTGTATTTTGAAGTATTTCTACTTTTACTTGAGTTAAACTTCTGGATTTTCTGCCCACTGAATGAAAATCAAACATGTTTTAATTCACCAGACTCAGACCTGCAGTTTCTGTTAAAGTTTCTGAAGTTTTTATATGAAACTGATTTGGAAAATTTTTCTTCTGCCTGATTTAGTTATTTTTTATTTTATTATTATTGTCATTTTGGTCTTTAAAATACCAGAATTTCCCCTTAATTTTATAATTTGGTACATCTGATTTTGTCATTTTAAATATTCAATGACTGATAACTTGATCAGGTGCTCAGATCTTTTACCGCCTCTGAGTGTTAAAGACGTTTTCAGTTTTTCCTTTTCTGCATCAGGATGAGATAAAGTTGGAAACCTGGACTGCGGTGCCCTCTTCTGGAGAACCGGAGTAGTTTCACCGTAGCAGGACTAAATTAAAACAAGCCTGAATTAAATAATCAGAGTTAAAGGCTCCAGTTTTATGTTTCCCTGCCTGAAGTCGTGTAAACTCTCTGTGTTGTCGGCTCGTCTCTGTCTGCAGCGCGTCGAGAACGGAGACCTGAACTGGATCGTCCCGGGAAAGTTTCTGGCCTTCAGCGGACCGCATCCCAAATCCAGGATAGAAAACGGTGCGTGAACAAATTTAAGCTGCTTTCTTCTCGTATTTCATGGAAAACACAAGAAAACATTTTATTCCACTCGGTATTATTTCACTGACGGATACAAACTGCTTTTGTCATGCAGATTGTCTGGTTTCACTCTGTCCTGCAGCAGCTGTTTTATTTATAAAAACCTTTCCTAGTTTAAACAGTCTAGATTTTCCCAGGATGCCCGGCGGTGTTTATGTTCCCTCCCTCTGTTGCATCAGGATAACCTCGCTCTTGTGTTGCACAAGTAAATTCCTGAGCTTGTCTGAAACATAAGCAGCAGATCTGGTTCAGATTCCAAAGCTTCCAGAGACGCCAGATTAGTGAGGAAAGTAAAGTTTCCACTGCTGCTCCTCCCAGCTGAAGTTTCCCAGATGATTTCAGAAAGTCGTAATGAGAGACGATATGTTAGAGCGACGCTCTGCCCCTGCAGGTTACCCTCTGCACGCGCCCGAGGCTTACTTCCCCTACTTCAGGAAGCACGGCGTGACCACCATCATCCGCCTGAACAAGAAGATCTACGACGGAAAGCGCTTCACCAACGCCGGCTTCGACCACTACGACCTCTTCTTCATCGACGGCAGCACGCCCAACGACACCATCGTACGCCGCTTCCTGCACGTCTGTGAGAACGCGCAAGGAGCCGTGGCCGTCCACTGCAAAGGTAGGCCCCTTACTGGGAGCGGTAGTTCCCAGAGCAGCCAGCAGGGGGCGGGCTGCGCCTGGGAAAGGCTTGTCGGATGAGGTCAGAGGGAAAAATGATCTTAGCTGAGCTGAGTGAGGATGAACAGAACGAGTGAAGTAATACGACATGAAAGGTTTTGGGTCGTTGTTCAGCATGGATACTGAGGCAGGAAGTAGAAATAAATGGCACATGGTTTCTTTTAGCTAGCGCTTGCTAACGTTTTGGCCCAGTAATAACTTTATGGGCCCCGTTGGTGACCTTTTTGGTCTCAATGACATTGTTGACCCCATTAATGGCCTTAGCTTCCTGATTAGTGACCATTTTAGCTGCATTAATAACCTTCATGGTGCCATTGGTGACCTTTTAAGGTGTAATTTTCGGTTTGGGTCGAAACAATCATTCCTGTAAATATTTTTAGTCATATTCTGTGAGTTTGCTCACAGTTTGTTTCTTCTGGACGTTTTAAATGCTGAGCTCACGTTTCCAGTTTTGAAAAGTCAGCATGAATGAAGATTACTCTAAAGATTACGCGTCCCCTCTTCCTCCTTCAATAACAACTTGTCACCACTGCCAGGACTCAGCTGGAGACCAGGAATCAGTTCCCTCCGCAGCTGTTTGGCATCCAGTTGTCCTTGGACTAGGCCGTTCAGGCAGCTGACCTTCCTGTTGTTTTTACCAGATGGATGAATAATGGATGTTTTCCCTGTGGAAACAGAGTTCTTGGTGATCCAGGTCAGCTCCCTGGTTGTTTCAGGCGAGTTCGGCTAAAATAAGCTAATTGTTGTTAACTGCTGGGCTTCCAAACACTCAGGCCCGTCACACTAACAAACTTTGCTGGATTGTCCCAGAAGTTATTGCGATAAACGATAATATTGTTGTTGAGTGAGTTTGGTGTCTGTTTTCTCCTTTTCTGCTCCGTTTGCTTCAGATCTGGATGATTCCCAGAAATGACTCTGGATCCTTTCCAAACATGTCAGTGACGTCGTTTCTTGATCGATCGGGGTTTGAAGCTTTTTGAGATCTTTTACAGGGCGACACGTTTTTTACAAGTTTGAGTCGCCCTCAGACGTCTGAGAGGCGGTTGAGGCTCCCGCTAACGAGCTGCTAGCATACCGTTGCTAGCTGGCTAACTAGCCTTTCTGTGTCTATTACAGTGTGAATTTATCACCACTTGGCCGGATGAAGTTTATACATTTCTAAGGAGATAAACCTTAAATAAATTCATAATGGTCTGACAAAGGTTTATAAAAGGTTTAAATCTGAGTTGTGAAACCTGCAGCAGCCTGTCGTGGCCTACTTCCTGCTGTCACACAGGTTCTGTTCATGTGATCTGGAAGAGAAATGAAACCCAAACAGATGTGGCCTCAGTTAATGTGATGTTTAAAACAGAAGCTGAAGGTCCAGGATGGACTGAGGAGCTCCATGAATTTAAAAACCTCTTTTAGTTTTTGGCTCTGGTTCTGTTTGACATTAAACCGGGTTTGTTCTGAAACGGGTCACAGACATGACGGTGTGATGAAGCAGTGTTTTGCTTTTGGGTGATGATCTGCAGCTCGGTTCTGATCCAAACGGCTCATGTTTGTTGCTGCTGTTTCTGTTTGTCTCCGCCAGCCGGTCTGGGCAGAACGGGCACTCTGATTGGCTGCTACCTGATGAAACACTACCGCTTCACCGCCGCGGAGGCCATCGCCTGGATCCGGATCTGCAGGCCCGGTTCCATCATCGGGCCGCAGCAGAACTTCCTGGAAGAGTGAGTCTCTGCTGGTTTGTTCCTGTTCAGTTTCAGCTTCCAGGAGACAAAATGCACAAAAGAATGAGAATCGTGCAGATTTAGCCTCAATATGATCATCGATATGATCATCGATATGATCATCAATATGATCATCGATATGATCATCAATATAATCATATTTATTATTGAGGAATAAATCAATTAATCGCATGATAAATTAAAATGAGCTCAAGGTTTATCGTTTCTCTCTTCCTGCCAAAATCTGGGTGATAAAAGTCTGCAGTCGGTGTTTCGGTCTCAGCCAGCTCTTATTTTGAAGGACATTTACAGAAACATTGTAATTCCTTTTATTTGTTGTTTTTCTTGATTTGTTTATTTATCTTGGATATTTAAAATGTCTTCCTGGTTTAATATATGACCTGAAAATGATCCCAAAACAAAAACATTATCGTTCATCTCAGTGAGGCCCGGTTCGCCGTCCGAACCGAATCGGTCCGGTTCGCCGTCCGAACCGAATCGGTCCGGTTCGCCGTCCGAACCGAATCGGTCCGGTTCGCCGTCCGAACCGGACCCGGTCCGATTCGCCGTCTGAACCAAATCGGTTCGGTTCGCCGTCCGAACCGGACCCGGTCCGATTTGCCGTCTGAACCGGACCCGGTCCGATTCGCCGTCCGAACCGAATCGGTTCGGTTCGCCATCCGAACCGGACCCGGTCCGATTTGCCGTCTGAACCGGACCCGGTCCGATTTGCCGTCTGAACCGGACCCGGTCCGATTTGCCGTCTGAACCGGACCCGGTCCGATTCGCCGTCTGAACCAAATCGGTTCGGTTCGCCGTCCGAACCGGACCCGGTCCGATTTGCCGTCTGAACCGAATCGGTTCGGTTCGCCGTCTGAACCGGACCCAGTCCGGTTCGCCGTCTGAACCGGACCTCACATGTAACTTTTCAGCAGCTGCTCCAGTTCTGCCGATTTCGTTGATGACATGACGGTAAAATGTCTCGTCGGTGATCTGCCTTCTACTTTTCATCCATATTTAAAGACGCTCTTATTTGTTGCTAAAAAGTTACTTGTAAGTTACTTTGGTTTAATTTCAAGTATTTTAAAATATTTGCACTAGAAACCAGACAGAAATTCTTGTTAAGATTTAATGTTTTTGCAGTAAATAAAGTGATTTTTGACTGATCTCCAGATCACACATGAACCCAGTTAGATCCAAAGACAAACGTGTTAACTGGTTTCAGTTGGATCAGAATGTAAGGCACAGACTGAGAACTGGAGCAGAATCTGATGAAGAGGGAAGACGGACTCTTCCTCGTTAAAAGCTCGTTAATAATGATGAAGTTCATCATCCTGGCTGACGAGTCGCAGCGTTTCTCACATGAAGGCGATGAAACTGAAAGTAACGAGCAGAAGTGAGATCAGGAAAACAAACAGAGCTGAACGCTGATCTGCAGCACCTTCACCTCCTGATTGCAGCCGCGGCGTCGCTAACATAACATCCCTGCCTCGCCATGGGAAGCCAGAACCTCCATCAACAAGCATCAGAATCTGGTCCGGTTTATGTTCCGGAACAGAAATTCCTCCAGATATGAAGACCCTGAACAGAGACAGGAAGTCCTGCAGGAAGATGGTTGCTGCAACATTTCCTCTCGAATGTTGGCAGGAGCAGCAGTAAGAAAGGAAGAATGTGTCGGCGAACGGTGGAAACAGCCGATACAGAAATCAGATCGTTCGTTCTGTCCTGTCCAGCTGATCACTGTGACCTTTGACCTGGTTTCTGCACCAGTTGCAGGTGTGCAGTAGAAATCAGATGTCGGTCTGTTCGGCTTGAAACTAGCGATGCACCGATCCACTTTTTCACTACCGATCCTGATATCTGAGGTTTATCACAGAAGAAAGCAGCTGAATTTACTTAAAACAGACATAAATCAGGTTAAGCTCAGTTTCACCAGCGGATCGGAGCGTTCGCTACATCAGAACTTATTAAATAAATATACTTCCATCTTAAACCAAAACATTTATTTACATTTTAGCTCCAACAATGAGCTGTTAGCTAAATGTTTAGCCTGGAGAAAATGAATGGAAGGACGACGTGTCCATGAGGTCCTCTGGCATTTTACAGCCTTAAAATGTCTTCTGGAGGTCGTAAGGTCGTCTCTTAAACCTCATCCTGAGTGAAGATGTGATCTGTGTCCACAGCAAGCAGGCGTCTCTGTGGCTGCAAAGCCAGCACACTCTGAAGGGAAGAACGGAGGACAAGACGGCGCATCTCATCAGCGGCCTGGACGAGCTGTCGCTAAGCTCCGCCCACAACGCCAACTTCCTCCGATCGGCGAGCGCCGAACGTCTGCAGGAGGTTAGACACACAAACCGTTCCATCGACGGAAAACCTAAACCTGTTTTGGTTCATCGCTCCAGACCCGCCAGGTTGGGCCTGAAACGATTAATCGGATGAAACGTGATTAATCGATTTATTGAAATAATCGTCAGCTAGTTGAGTAATCGATTCATTGCTAACTGGAGTACACAGACTGAAAAAAGGTTCATATTGACAGCAGCGATTAGGCCAAAGCTGTTTTTAAAGAGTAAATTTCTTCAGGGGTCCTTTGGAAAAAAATAACAATAGAAACTGAAAATTTAGCCAAGCTTGATAAACTGTTTAAAGATTTTTAAAATAATTTTAAATAATAAAGCAGTTTTTAAGTAAAAGTCGACACGTTGTGTTGCACCTTACATCCAGAGTGTCCGCGCATCCTTAAAAAGTTCAGGTTTCTCAAATAAACGCCTTGAAATGCCTTAAATTTCCTTTAAAACATAAAAGTTGGCCTTAGATCCTTTAATCTTTGTCGTAGCAGGACCATTTCATCTCTTATACTCTATCTAGGTTCTTTTCCTCGCAGGACTTTTCTGTCAGGCAAAAGTTTCAGTCGCCCACAGACATCCTCATTGAACTTTGTGACTCGAGGCAGTTGAGGCTACTGGTAAGTAGCTGCTAGCATACACCAGCTAACTAGCCAGCTTTTTCCCTTCTTGCATCCATTGTGCATATTTATGGCCGTTTGTCTGGACGACGTTCGTCTTCCACACCAGCTAACTGCTGCTGCTAACCCAGCAGATGCTACGTTCACTCTGGGCTAAAACGCTCGGTGCCGGAGCGGGCCGGGCCGGACCGGGCCGTATGGCTTTAGAATCACATTGTTTTCATACCAGATCCGATTCTGATTTTAATCAGGCAGGATCCAGGTGAGCCAAAATCCTCCAAAAAGATTTCTGCAGAATATTTTGTCAGAAATGCTCAGAAACCATCGATGCACCGATCAACTTTCCACACTTCCGATATCTGAGGTTTGGTATCGGCCGATCAAGTACAGAAAACCAGCTGAATTAACTGAAATCGTTTCTATTTTATGTATAAATTAATAGAATTACAAATGTATCTGATAACTCTGCACCAGTACAGCTCAGTTAAACCCACCAGCAGCTTCACCAGCTGATCAAACATGTAGAAACAACTTTAATTTGCTCAGTCAGTGACATTAGGAGCAGATCAGCCAAAGTCAAATAAACTGAAACTGACAAACAGCAGGTTGATTTTCTTTAAAAAACTTCCAAACCTTCAGATGGTTCAGTTAGGAATTTTAAATGAAATGTAAAATAAATGAGGACGTGTGATGTGAAATAGATTGGGTAGATCCGATCAGGATCTTAGAATTGTTTTCAGTTTCGGGATCGATACAGATATTGGTATTGGATTGGTGCATTTCCAGCAGAAACTGTGAATATTGCAGCTTATCTACAGAAATATCCAGATCTTTGTTGGTCAGCAGAACTCCAGTCCTGCTCTAGTAAAAACATTTTTATTATTTTGTGTTCTCCACCCGTTTCACCCGTCGCCTCACAGGAGCGCTTGTTTTCTCCTGCAGGGTGACATCACAGACGGTTCGGGTCTGACGCAGGGCGACAAACTCCGAGCCCTGAAGAGCCGCCGCCACCCTCGCCCATCTGTGAGCGGAGGAGCTGTGAGGTACAGGACTGAACTTTGACCCCAGGCCGGGGTTCGTTAAGCTGCTTTTAGATGGAATCCTTTCTGCATCGACCCGTCACTGGATTGGACGTCGCGCTGCTCATCGTGCACATTAAGACGACACAATCACATCATCACATTACGACCAGCCAGGTCCACATTACACAAGTCAGGAAAAAGTTCAATTTTAAAACGATGGAGAAAGATGAGCGTAGCTCAGTTATGCTAGCTTGACTATGACAACCTTAACATGATGATGTGCTGCAGTTTGGTGTGTTTCGGTTCAGTTGGCACTAACACGGCGACACACACACACACACACACACCTGCACAGAGCAGGTGTTTACATTAGCTAATCAACCTCCGCTAGCGTTCAGACGATCAACTTATCAATAATCGTAAAATGAACATCAAACCTGAAAACAGAAACGAACTGAATGCTCCGTTCTTTGTGCTGGAAAAACAACATGAGACCTGGTGGGTCTACAGCAGCTCTGCAGCCGCCAGAGACAGGAACTGGTCTCTGTGCCTCGTTTATATTCATAACAATTATCAAACACAATAAAATATTTTATAAAGTGTAAGAGCCAAAGTAAAATTATTGACCAATATAAAAGATAAATCCCTTTAGTCCTCTCGTGCATCTGGACAGAAACCAAACTGTTACAGATTTATAAACACATTTTATGCATCAAAACATCAGTCATTTTAATTAAAATAATATTTTATAGAAATAAAGGCGATATGAACATTTTGTGACGGATTAGTGTCATCCTGCATCAGAGCGGCCTGGTTTTATGGAAGTGACTCGATGCGTAGTCATGGCGCCTGCAGCAGCACGTCGCTAGCGCTGGCGGCTAACAGGCGCGGATCCGTGCAGTAATAATTATCCGTGGTTTTGTAAACTGACGGTTCTGTTTGGTTGCAGATTTGAGGAGTCTAAGAGCCACCATCGGCCCAGCTCACCGCCGCTCCGGTACGACCGCCACCCGACCGGTCTGGTTGCTGGAATCAATAATACATACAAGTATTGATCATCATCTTATCTTTATTTGCTTCCAGGTTATCAAAAGGGAGCAGTCAAAGTCCCGCCTCGATCCTCAAGCCCTCCAAACTCCCAGCATCCTCTACTTCTCCTGCTGCCAAGAGGATCGGGAGGAACTCGCTATCGCCGATGTCAAACATCCGAAGGTCAGAACCTCCTGCTGCTCTTCATCATGCTTTACTCCTCCGCTCCTCTTCCTCATCCTCCTCCTCTTTATGTCACTCCTTCCATCTCGCCCTGTTTATTACATCCTGCTGCTCTTCATCAGGCGTCTTCTTCTTCTCTTCCTGCTGATCTCTGTGAACAGGAAGTCATTTAAACGGTTGGAAATTTAAACAGCAGCTAAACCCCAAGTCAGTGTTTTATTGCAGATGAACTATAAAGTGATGGTTCTGTTTTCATGTAAATTTGTTCTGCAGTATTTGACCCAAACGGTCTCAGTGCTGCCCTCCGTTGGTGAGTCAGTGGCTACTGCAGTTGAATTTTCCTCCTGGTTGCAGTGGTGCAGCTCGGTCAGCGTTCATGACTCTCAGCTGGGTTGGGAATGAAACTTTCCCCCTCAGACACTCTGAGGGAACAACTTTAAGCGTTTACAGAGTTTTCCATAATCGCTTTTTTAAATTCGCTCGTCAATTTAAAAAAAAAAAAAAAAAAACTCGCTGGATTTGTTAAGTGTGACTTTTTTTAAAAAAAGTCTCAGTTGTTTTTTGCTCATCAGTTTTAATCGTCTCCAGATTTCTTACATGTTGCTTTTTAAAAATGTTGCTAAATTTGTTGCTCGTCAATTTTTTTAAGTTGCTAGATTTTTGAATCGATTTTTGAAAGGAGTATCAAACAGCCAGAAGCAGGGAATCTGTTGAAACAAAAACTGAATTTTTGAATGAGTGTCTGGATATTTTTTAACACCAAACCTTTTCCTAGTCGACCGGCGTTCGCTTCAGTTTGGTTTAAGTAAAAATATTTGGTAGATTTCAGGTTAAACTCCAGTAAGTGAAGCAGTAGCACCACCTGCTGGCGGTGACTGGAACAGCCGTAGGAACGTCGGTTTACCGAACTGACAGATTCTCATGGGGTCAGAGGTCATGAGCAGCACCCCTCGTTGTCTCCTGTCCAGGTGTGTTTGTGTCACATGACCTGCCTGTTGATGTTTTGTATCTGCTGACCTCAGCTCAGCTTTCGGCTCGCGCCTGGCCAGCTCCCTCGGAGATCTCTACGCCGCCGACGCCGAGGAGGATGAGAAGACCCCCTTCTCCTCTCTTCCTCCCTCCTCCTCCGTCTCTGTAAGCCCCGCCCCCTCGGCCCCTTCGCCCGGCTACAGCGGCGGGCCTCGCGGCGCGCAGCACGAGGTCAACAACAACAGTACCTTGTATGGCGGCTCCGCGGCGCCCCCTGTGGTCAAGGGCTATATGAGGCCGCAGCATCAGGACGTCAGTGCCTTCAGGGGCCATGGGCCCTACAGCGCCATGAAGGGCCCCTCAGGACGTTACCTGAGCCGCTCCATACCTGTAAGTCCTCTGACACAGCAGCAGCTTAGCCCCGCCCCTTTGCTCTGATTGGTTGTTTCTGCTGGAGCTTCCCAACTCTTCTGTCCGTGTGATTGGTCCGTTCTGACGACGCGTTCCCACGCTGCAGCGACCCGAGATGCACCAATCAGGTTCAGAATCAATAAAAATCAGGTCAAGCTTTAAAAAAGATGCTTTGATGCATAAATTGGGTAATCGTCGTCATAATTAAGTAATTTAACTGGAGAATGCAGATTATAAAACACTCTGAAAGAGAAACTCACCTAAAGCTGTAATTGAACCAAAAACTGTTTAAAAGATAAAAATATTTATCATTTTAAGATGAAAAATATTCATTGTAAATATTTTCTACCCTGAACTGAAGCTGCATTTTTAGCTTCTCCTGTTTTAAATCCTGTTAAAAAAAAGAAGAAAAATCTCCTATTGATACGCAATTATGAAAAAACTCCATCATTCAGGCACAGAATGCAGCGTAAAATATTAATCTGGTAAAAAATGTAAACTTTGTTGCTTTAATTGGAAACAATGAAATGTTAATTTTTAAATTAACATTATTGAATATTTTGTTGATATTTTGCAGCCTGACCAGAAACTAGTGATGGGAGTTTATCAAGTTTCTGATCATAAGAATTCAGACTTAATGTAAAAACAATAAATATAAAATTATTTATGTGTGAAAACAGCAAAAACTGAGTGTGAGAGCTGCATAACAAATATCAACAGATCTGAAAATACGATGAAAACCATAAAATTTAAAGGCTGGAAATGAGTTGCAAACATTTTTTAAATCATATTTTTATACTTATCAATATTTTCTGTCCACCTTTATGTGAAACTATCGTTTCTACCAAAGAGCCTGAAGCTGTTTGAGTTTTATACTCGTCAGAATGGGCAGGTTGGAAACCCGATATCGGTTCCGGCCGTACAGAAATCGGTTCCGGCCGTACAGAAATCGGTTCGGGCCGTACAGATATCGGTACCGGCCGTACAGATATCGGTTCCGGCCGTACAGAAATCGGTTCCGGCCGTACAGAAATCGGTTCCGGCCGTACAGAAATCGGTTCCGGCCGTACAGAAATCGGTTCCGGCCGTACGGGCCGCGGTCGGTGCATCCGGTCCTCATGCAGCTGCAGGCGGAGGGGACGCCTCGCCGCTGTGACTCGTCTGCTGAATGTCTCCGTGTTTCTGTTTCCTGTGATGTTTGGTCTCTGAAATCCTTCCAGCTCTTCTGTAAGCGCGTTGATCAGGGAGCCGAGGGTTTTCTCTGCATCGGGAAACTTTAGCTTCACTAACTGCCAGAGCTGCTGCTGAGACGAGGAATCGCTGCCACAAAGTCTGAGGCTGAGCAATGAGGCACAAAATGTAAGAACGTAAAAAGATAAAATATCTGAGAAAGCATCAATCAATGAAACCAGAAGTTTAAAAAAAGATAGACATCATGATGATGTCATCGCTTTGGAAACTTCTGATTGGTTAAAATAAAAATTACATTTAGAAATGTCACAGTGACCACTGATAACATTCAGATCATTTAGACATCATGTCACATTATAACCAAAATAAGCTCAGCGATTATTAAATTTACAAACATAAAGATGCCTGTCCATCACGTTTCCATGGAAACTCAAATTCACAGAGACACCTTGAACGCACCTCACTGCCTGCTGTAACCGAATGGAAGAAACATGAAAAAATATCAAATTATAACGTTTATGGAGTTTTTATTACTTTGTTTTTGTGTTTTAAAAGCACTTTGAGCTGCCTGCTACTGAAATGTTCCCTATAAATAAACTTGGTTATGTCTAATTGATGCTCATCAGATGAAAATTATCTTTTGAATTCAAAGAAAGTTTAAAAAAAATCTCTAAAAATGTTCTCACTAATTTTTCTGGCATTTAGCAAATAGAGATAATTTTGCTGCTTTTATCTGACCTGAAATAAAATGAGTTTTGTCTGATTGATGTTCAGACAGAGACAGACAAATGTCCAAGTTTCTTTTTATTCTGTAAACTTCTGGTTTCATCTGTAAGAAGTTTTCAGAACATAAAAACAAGAATCACCAGCAGGCCTCAGTCTGGTAATCGTTCCAGGAACGGGGAAGGCGGCAGATGAGTGGAAGGAAAAACTCTTGGTCCTGATCAGATCTCGGCCGACCCCAGCCCTTCTTATCTTTACATGCAGCCGTGCGAATCCTTCCCAGGAACTCCAGGAGTCAAAACCAAAAGTAAAACGCAACAAACCTGCTGCGATTGTTGCTGTAATTAGGTTTACAGAAGCCGGCTGGAGGAGAACGAGGAATTCCCCTTTTTCCGTTCAGGGAACAGAAACCTCAGGAATGCTGTCTCTGACTTTCATCCTGAGAACAGAAGATTATTCAGGAATGTTTCTGTTTTTCTACTGAACTCATGTTTAACATCCAGTCCACGTTTTGGTCCCTGATTTTGTAATTAAAGAAAGAAGCCGTCTAATTATTAATCGGTTAGCCGATACATCCACTCTGCACTGCATTGATCCTTCGCTGAAGAGCGAAGGCTGTTATTGCATGTCGGTTAATAAAATGTTTATTGTCTCATTTAAAAAGGAGTTTAATTATTTTATTTTCATCTTTCTGTTTCTAAAATTGTCTAAAATAATTTTCAGGGGTGAATTAAATTTTTTTATAATCGATAATTCATCACAATAATCGATTACTAAATTAATTGCTGTGCAGCTCAGTGACTTTGCTGAGCAAGCATGTGGCGACAGTGGACAGGAAAGACTCCTTTTTAACTTTAAAGCTGCAGTTTGTAACTTTTTACAGAGGATTGTCTTTTTTTGTTGTAATATATATTTTTATCAGTTTAACTCACCTTAAAGCTGCAGTTTAACTTTTATAAAGCGCTGCCAATCATCATAAACATGCTGCTAAACAACTTAGTTACAGGAACACTGTTTATCCTCCGTCATCGGTTGCTATGCAGCATTAGCATTCACGACAGGCTATGCTAGCTACAGCGTAGCAGAGAGAAAGAGCCACACGAGGGTGATTGGCAGCGCTAAGCCCCGCCTCCTGGCCCTGATTGGTTGTTTTTAGTGAGCACAGATTTTTCACAGATTATCTGTTTCATTTTAAACTATATCGGTGTGAGACACCATCTTCAAATATGTGAAATGTATATAATTATTGAGGTTCACACTGCAGCTTTAACTGGGGTAAACTGGATCAGAACCAGGCTTGGTTGGCCCGGTTCTGAAGTCAAACAGACCGAGTGATTTTCATTAAACCAAACTGAAAGTTTCCCGTTTGACGACTCAAAACGTTCCTGTGTTTCCTCCTCCAGTCTCTTCAGTCGGAATACATCCAGTACTAGAACCCGCGGCCCGACCCGAGGCCCGACCTGAGGGTCCAGAACCACCTCCTCCTCTGACAGCTCCAGCTTTGAATCGGGAACCCGAATAAACCGGCGAGAGCTGGACTCTGGACTCAGACTGTATGTGAGCGAAGCTGTGTGTAAATGTGACCCGATCGGCTCCACAGCGTTTTTTGTTCCTGACAGAACAACTCGGGCTTCAAAGTTCTTTTGCAGGTTTTTGGTTTCGTTTTGATAAACGGGGACGGTCAGCTGATCGGCGGCTCACCCCGTCGCCATGGTTACAGTATTTACGTCCAGTTTTGGTGAAGACGGGACTTGGGTCTGAAACGCCTTAGAGAAGCTTTAAAAAACAGAAACTTTTATCTTTAACGGACTGAAAATAGACGTTTCTCTTTCTCAGGTTCTGATTTACGACACCAGCAACAAAGAAGGAAAAAAGTTTTATCTGGTTCAGTTTGACGCCTCCAACATGCCTGGAAAATAATGAAATGAGCAACAAAACTTTAACTAGGCTAAAATGTAGCTGTAGTTGCCGTGGAGACATGAGCAGAAGTGTAGTTCGAGTGTCGTTTTTACGGTCGGACTGAACAGTTTTACCAGCACAAACCAGCAGCTGCCTGCAGGGGGCGCTCAGCAGATCACATCATGTTATATTTTAATGTTTACTAATCGACTCGTCTTAAAAATTGTTACATGTGTTTTTTTGTAAGCCGGATCCGTCCGAGCCCGTCTGATTTTTGTCCCTCGGCTGAAGAAGTTCTGGATTCTTCCAGTAATCGGGTCCAAAGGCTCGGTTCCGACCCGTATCACACCTCCAGCTGGGAGAGTTCGGACCGGAGCCGCAGTTTCAAACAGGCCCAGAGTGCCTTCGACACGTTATCATGAAGAAGAGACTTTTATTGTGGCGGTCCCCAACAGGAAGTTGTGTGGCTGCTGTTTTAACCATGAATGTTTTTTCATCTGTATTTATGTCACTGAGACTTTAAAGGGAAGTCAGAAAATAATGTTTTCTCTCAACTGAACCAAGAGTTTCTGCACAAATAAAAACAGGAAACACAATCATTATTTTTCTCTTTATTTGAGTCGAAGCTTCTGCAGGAAATAAATAATTATATTCATGTTTGAGTCGAACAAAGTTTCTTTACGAATTAAAACAGGAAGTAGAATAATTATTATTCAGTTTGAGTTTCTCCAGTCTGGTTGGTGTGAATTTAAATCGTTTTGTTCTGGTTGGATCCATCTGCACTAAATTAATCGTTTTTCTATAAATCTGATGAGAAATGAACTGAGGATTCTGGGAAATGGAGTTGGTGCAGGGAAAGAATAAAACCTCAGTGGAAAGTAAGTTGGTAGAGCTGTTTCCTTGCAGCAAGAAGGTTCTGGGTTCGATTCCCAGCCCCGGTCTTTCTGCATGGGTACTCCAGTTTCCTCCTAAATTGCCCCCTAGGTGTGTGTGTGTGTGTGTTTGTGTGTGTGTGTGTGTATGCATGGTTGTCTGTCTCTGTGTTGCCCTGTGACAGACTGGTGACCTGTCCAGGTGACCCTGCTTCTCACCTGGAATGTTAGCTGGAGAGGCAGCAGCACCTCCTGACCCACTAAGGATGTAAAGAAGATGGATGGATGGAAAGTAACCAGTTACTGTAATGTAGTACAAAAACTCAGTAGTTTGTTTGCAGAACCTGAACTTTTACTTTTACTTGCTTTTGTTTTCAGTGAAGCATTATATTCACGTTTGAAGTCATATTTGGTAATGACTAAAAATATAAATAAATATAATATAAATAAATAAAATATTTTAAAAAATATTTCATGATGTATGCTAACGTCTTTTGTTTTGGATTCTTATTTAATTCTTACATCTTCTGCACAAAGTAACTTTTAAAGTAAAATTTACTACAGTAACATTTTACAGTGCTCGTTTAGTTTAATTTTAAACTCTTCACCTCTGAACTTTGAGTCGAGTCTGATCACATGACGCTGATCAATAATCTTCACTCAGTCTGTTATCAGTTAGTCATCTGAAAAGACGTTTTATTTTTAAGAATAAAACTTTTACACCTGAACTTCTAAAACAAAAACTGATTTTTATTAACGGCTACGATTAAGTGGAAATAAATCATTCTAAAAGTGAAATTTTATTTTATTTTGAACTGGTTGGAAATGTTTACATGTATTTTAAATAAAACTTCAAGAAATAAATAAAATGATCCAATAATTATTTTTGCCAAAATGTAGCTAATAATGTTGATATAAATCCTGTTTTTATTTGAATAAAATTATGTTTAATTATTTACTTTGTGAATTATTAAGAGTTTAATTACTGATAAATTAGTTTATTTTAATACATTTTTTGATTTAAATTTTATTTTAATAATCTCTACAGCAGAGAATACAAGTAATTAAAACACCATATTTAATATTTATTTAATGACTCATTAATTAATTGAATTGTCTCTTTTTGAATCATTTAGTTTCGTCTCATTTCCTCTGACAAACTAACTTTAAATGTTTTATTGTTTGGATGGAAGCTAAAGCTAAAGCTTTTTTTAAAATGACATTTAATTTTGTATTTTCAGAATGATTAAAACAATTCAACTGCAGATTAATGCATTTATTCCCAATTAAATTTGATCTCTTTACAATAGAGATAAACAACAAAAAGTACAAAACAGCAACAAGTAATTAAAACACCTCATCTAGGAATGTTTAAATACTGATAAATTCACTGAATTGTCTCTTTTCACCCTTTAAAGTATTTGGTTTGATGTTTCAATCTTTTTTCTGATAAACTAACATCCTTTAGTCGTTTTTTTTTTGTTTGGATGAGAAACTGTTTTATCAGAGTTAATCTATTCTTTTTATAAACTAACTGGTTTGGTATTTAGACAGATGGAAAGTTTCCATCCAAACTATAAAACATTTAAAGTTAATTTATCAGAGGAAATTAGATTAAATTATTTTGTTATTTAGATGAGAAACAGATTAAATAGTGAAACTGAAGCTACGTTCAGGAACATAAACATTCAGATCCAGACAGAAAAGCCTCCTCATTATGAAAGTGAAACCTGTTCTCCTTCTGACCAGCAGAGGGCGCCGTGGCCTCCTGCATGGAAACATGTTCTCCTTCTGTCCAGCAGAGGGCGCCGTGGCCTCCTGCATATAAAGGATGCCGATCAGAGGGGGGCGTTTCTGTTTCATCAGGGCTGTGGGGGTTCATGTGTCGAGCTCATTTTCTGCTTCAGACTCAGAGACGGAGCACAAAGGAGAGAGACGCTGCTGCTCCTGCTGCTGCATCCATCCGTCCATCCAACCGTCCATCCATCCGTTCATCCAACCGTCCATCCATCCGTTCATCCATCCGTCCAGCAGGATGGACGGCTGCCTTCAGCTCCTCTCAGGTGAGACTCTGCTTCCTGTTTATGGTCAGAAAACTGTTTTTTTGTTTCCTTTCATTGAAGCGTCTCAGCTGCTCTGATTTCATTTGAATAATAAAAGCAAAGCGGCAGAATCTCTGTTTAACATAAAAATGGCTCCAAATGATTAAATTAATGGAAATATCAGTTTATCTGAGGCTTTGATCATCAGCCGATCAGCTGATAGGTTCACAATCAGCTGATTAATTCATCAAAATGTTGAAGATAATCACTGATTTCTGTTAAATCAATCTAACTCAGGGCTGTTTTTTATGGGTTTGTCTCTTTATATTTAATAACTGTTTTCCTCTCGTTATTCGTCTCGTTTCTGAGCGTCAAAGCTGCGTTTTTCAGCCCGGATCCGGTTCGGTTCTGTTTGTTTTCAGTGTTTGTTTTCAGTGTTTGCTGCTGATTTAAACGTCAGCGTTCAGCCGTTTGAAACAGGTCTGTTTGAGATTTAACTTGCCTGTGGGGATCAAAGGTTTTTAAATCAAATAATCAGTTTTACATCATTAGTTCATATTTAGAATAAAAACTGTCAAAACCAAAATGATCCTGTGTGTTTCTATTTGCCACAGACTTCTATAAGATACGTAAAGAAATGATTTGTGTCTAAATGCTCACAGCAACTGAATTTTAAATTTATTGGTATTTCTTGATGCTTTTATTGAACAAACAGTGGAGAAAATAGTAAAACTATCAATCCTGACAGTAATGACAGTTTTTGGGATTTTAAGCATAATTAATTTGTATTTATCATCAAAATGATAAAATTCCTGTCATTATAAAAGTTTATCCTAATTTTTTTTATCGTCGTCCTGCAGCAGAAATGTTTTTCCGTAGGTAAAGACATTAAATTGTTCATTTTTTGCTCCTTTTTTGTCTTGAAATTTTTCCCCAAACGTCTCCAGAACCAGAACAAGTTTTTGGCACAAGCGAGGAATTACACTTTGGTTTTTATCCCTCATTGTGCTCATACATTAAAAACAAATCTATAAACTTTAGAGGAAGAAAAATAAAGGATAAAATGAGCCATATTTTAATTAGAAAAAAGGAAGTTGGGTTGTTTCATTTATTTCCTAGTAGAGAATCTGTCTGTTCCGGCTTTAGGCTGCTCGTTTTGTTCATCAGAGACAGAAACTATTTCTGAAGGTTAAAGTATAAACAGTTTGTGTCCAGGATGTGTGGGGTCTGCAGAAATGTTATTAACCCTAGAGCTGTAAAAGTCCTGGATGTGTTAAAAGGCCTGGCATGATTTTTGGTGTCTGTCTCTTTACGTGTAAAATAAATCATAAAGCATGATGTCACTCAGAGCACAGAAAGTTTTCACACCTGGTAGTCCAGTAGACTCGGTTCTACTGGATCGTCTACTGCGGCGTTTTTCTGTTACATTTGTTTTGTTCAGTTTTTTTTGTTTCTGTGTTTTGGAGTTTGAATCATTAATGTTTTTGCAAAAGCAACAGCCAGCAGCGCGTTCACACCTGTTGGGTTCGATTCAAGCTTTATTCTTCTGGATATCCAAATCAATTCAATTAAAACGTGCCTTATGTATCTCAAAGGCATAATAATGTCGTAACTCTGATCGTGAGCGTTGCTGTTGATTCTGTGGGAATGAAGGCTCTCCAGTAGCAGTCAGTCTCCCAACCAATCTAAAGAGGCCTCTGACTGAAGATTGTTGCTATACGACAGTCTCGCAATCATCATGACATGCTAACAGCTAATATCCGATAATCCTCAGTAACATGTCCTGGATGACATCATCAGTCGTTAGCTAGCTCTGCTAACCCGCCTCCTTTGCTGTTGCAGCTTCTCTTGAACTTCCTCCTTCTCTCTCTTTGCGTCCGTTCAGGCTGCTTTTCAGCTCCTCTGGGGTTTGGGGTTGTAGTTCAGGGATTATTTGAGCTTTTGAAATGCTAATCACCAGCCTCCTGTTGTAAAAAACAAACAAACAAACAAACAAAAAAACATTGTTGCCATGGTTACAGATCATAACAACTGTCCAAAAATAGAGTTTCAGAGCAAAAATCTCCTCGTAGCTGCTCAACATCCAGAACCAGAAGGAATGATGGCTAGAAAAGTTTTTATAGATTTGATCCATTTATTTATGATTTTTTTTTTGTTTGTTTTTTGCAGGATTAAAGATGAAAATTATCAAAATATTTTTTGCACAAATAAAATAAGACATTTTAGTGTCTTTTCTCAAACTGCTGCAGTTTTTACTCACCTGCAGATTTCTGCATGAGAATCATCTGAATACTTTCTATTTTTATCGTTTTACTTTCATTTCTTTAGTTGAACTTTTAGGAAATCTGTTGTTCCGACCTTTTCTCCCTGGACTAAAATCGCTGATTGTCTCATGTTTCCGTTCATGTGGACAGAAGGAACACAGCCAGAACACACGGCTGCTGAAGTCACCTTTGGCATCAAGATGATCCTTATAACTGTCAGGTTAAAGCGGCCCCGCGCCCCCCCTCCTTGTCGGCCCCTGCTCCCCCCCCCTTTTCGGCCCCTGCTGGCCCCCCTGTCGGTCCCTGCTGCCCCGCCGTCGGCCCCTGCTGCCCCCTGTTGGCCCCCGTTCCCATCAGTCATCCACCATACTTTTGTTCTTTAATTTGTTTCTTTGGTTAGATCTGTGTGAGACAAAAATTATGTTATGTTTTGTACAATACAAAGTTTTCATATTTTGTTATAAGTAGAACCAAGTAAATCCAAAGTCTTTTACTGAAAAGTCGATTTTGTTGCGCCTGCTTCATTTATTAAACTCGGCTGAAAATGGAAAGCATTTTGAAAGGAAGTGACCCAAATCCCTGTTCTTAGAAATTAGGTTAAATTTGTTCAATCGAGCCCAAATAATTTGAAAGGAGTTTTGGATAAATGATGACTAAAATCCCCTTCCTACCAAAAGATATATATACATAAAAACAGACTACTTTATTTGCTTTATTTATTTATTTATTTTTTTGTATTTTCTTGGCTGAACGTTTGTCACGTTTTAGACAAACGTGATAAAAAGTTTGGACACCCCTGCTTTAAAGGTGACCCTGTTATGGAAAATTAATGTTTTTGTGCTTCAACTGCTTCTAAAAACAACCAAAGTGCTTAAAAAACACCCAGATGTTCTTTTGTTAATGTTTTTGGTGTCTGGGAAATTCATTTGCCATTTCAAACATCTCCCGATTTTTTTTTTTTTTTGGTGACTATGCCGTTACCTAGCAACCCCAGTGGAATCTGGCCCCGTTACCTAGCAACCCCAGTGGAATCTGGCCCCGTTACCTAGCAACCCCAGTGGAATCTGGCCCCGTTACCTAACAACCCCAGTGGAATCTGGCCCCGTTAGCTAGCAACCCCAGTGGAATCTGGCCCCGTTAGCTAGCAACCCCAGTGGAATCTGGCCCCGTTAGCTAGCAACCCCAGTGGAATCTGGCCCCGTTAGCTAGCAACCCCAGTGGAATCTAGTCATATTACCTAGCAACCCCAGTGGAATCTAGCCATATTACCTAGCAACCCCAGTGGAATCTGGCCACGTTACCTAGTAACCCAAGCAGAGCTCCAGCATGTTTGGTCAGCTGGTTTTACTACTGGATGCGCTGTACAATGGCTGCTGGAAAAGAAAACAGTTTTGTTGTTGTTTACCATCCAGAAACCACTTGCTGCATTTCTTGGGGGTTGTCCAGGAGGCTCCACTTCTGCTTTTCAAACATGCTTGGTTTTTAGTTGCGTGTCTGTTTTCAGAATGATTTTGTGCCAAATGTAGTGTTCTACCCTCACCTGTCCTGATTTGCTGTTTGGCTCCGTAGTCATGCTGCTGATGTCATCGTGGTGCGTTCAGGGCCTCCAGGTCAGCCTGTCGCCCAGGCAGCCTCTGCTCCAGCTCGGCTCCCACCAGCGCATGGTCTGCCAGGTCCACGACTGTCCCACAGAACCGAGCATTACCTGGGCCACCGTCAACGACCGACCCCTGGGGGCGTCCATCAGTGCCAACAGAACCCACTCCATTCTGACCTTTGACCCTGTTAAGATAGATGACGAAGGGCAGCTGACGTGTAAGGCCAGGTGTGGAGATAGACGGGCGGAGAGCCGAGCCTCCGTCGGCGTTTACTGTGAGTTCCTGACCCGAGGCGAGTTGGGCCCAGCCGGGTTGCTGTTGTTGACGCCATCTCTGTCCTCTGGTTCCAGCGTTTACCTCGGACCCTGAGATCGCCGGGCAGGACCGCCTCAGGGACCGCGTGAAGGCGACGCTCACCTGCCGGGTGCCCAAGCTGTACCCCAACGGGGACCTGAACCTCACCTGGGTCCGAGGAAACACTGTTCTGAACAGCACGAGAGGGTCTGGGTCCAGCTCCATCCAGTTCCTGCCCCTCAGGGAGGATTCGGGAGAGAACATCACCTGCAGGGCGACGCTGGAGCTGCCAGGTCTGCCGTGGGACGTCAGGACCAGAGAGACCAGCACAACCCTGAATGTCCGCTGTGAGTCAGACCTTTACTAACCGGGTCAGAACCGTCTGAGCCGTGATCAGTCTGGGTGGAGAGTTGATCCTCCATGCGACCTTCAAAGTCCTCAGACTCATGGAATTCATCTTCAGTTTTAGTCTGACCCTCTGAATCAGTCAAGGTGTCAACACGAGTCTGAAACCTCAATTCAGCGTCTGAATTTCAGCTCCTCCTCCTCCTCCTCTGCAGATGCTCCTGTCCTCATGAACATATCCGACCCGGTGGAGGTGATGTCTGGCTCTCCGCTGACTCTCCGCTGTTCTGCTGAGGGAAACCCCGAGCCGACCATCACCTGGACGGCAGGCGGTCGCCCTCTGCCCGGAGGTCGCGGAGGTCAGTTCGTCCTATCGGCGGTGAAGCTTTCTGACGCTGGACGGTACGAATGTGAAGCCAGAAACTCAGAAGGAAACCGGACTGCAGCTGTAAACATCACAGTTTTAGGTAAGAATGAACGTTTTGTTTCATTTGTAGCCACATTGCAGCGTGACGTCATGCTAACAATGACTAGCATTGGTTTTAGCTATGAAGTTGACAATATAAAGTGTTAAATCTTAAACGTATGCATCATACGTAAAAGGCAAAGGGGCGCAGTGCTTTGCTGCCAATTGTCAACACTGACAAGGTCAGGAAAAAGTTTTAATATAAAAAATTACGATGGAGAGGGAAGTAGGTCAGCTATGCTAGCTTGATTTTGACAAGCTTAACATGAAGATGTGCTGCAGAATTGTATTTCGGTTCAGTTAAAAAAGAAAGGAAAACATCGACCCACACATTAACTCTGACATCAGTAGAACAGGTGTTGCTAATCTACCACCGCTGTGTTAGCTAATAGCAGATAATAGCTAATCTACCACCGCTGTGTTAGCTAATAGCAGCTAATAGCTAATTTACCACCGCTGTGTTAGCTAATAGCAGCTAATAGCTAATTTACCACCGCTGTGTTAGCTAATAGCAGCTAATAGCTAATCTACCACCGCTGTATTAGCTAATAGCAGCTCATAGCTAATCTTCCAGCGATCATTTATTAATAGCCTGAAAACGTAAAACTGTAACTGAATGTTCTGATCTTTGTGTGGGAAATGTTTGCATGTTTTTGGTATTGAATCCTGATACGCTAGTGGAGCTGTTGTCAGTCGCTATGGCAGCGAGAACGAGAAAAACGAGACAATGGGATTGGTTTTGAGTTATTCTTCAGCGGTTTTTCTGCATTATTTTTCCCTTTGCTGAGGCGCACTGCACTGAATTACTAATCGCTACATCATCCAGGTGTCATTTGGTCAGCGGTTCTGCCGCAGCGGCGCCGCTACGGACGGCAAGGAATGGAATCATCTTTTTGCCCTCCAGCATGCGGGAAATTTCCAGATGTGAACAATAACATGCTATAATCTGTTTTTTGTAGTCCTTATTGTCTTCTTCCTGTTTTCTCGCTTAGCTCCGCCCACCAGCACCTCCCTCTCAGTGGATCCAGGTGAGGAGGTGGTGGAGGGCCAGCAGGTGAATTTCACCTGCAGCTCTGAAGGAGCTCCGCCTCCCAGCCTGGTTCTGAGGAGGAGGGGGGAGGAGCTTCTGAGGACTGACTCCGCCCCCCTGCTCAGCTTCAGCCTTCCCTCCGCCTCACTGGAAGACTCCGCCCACTACGAGTGTGAAGCCTCCAACCAGTATGGCTCCCAGCAGGAGTCCAGGTCCATCACTGTGAGCGGTACGTCTCAGCTGACCGACCGGACCGTGATCCCGTTGGATCCTGCTGGATCCCGTTGGATCCCGTTGGACTTGGACTCACTCTCTCCGTGCCTCTCTCCTCAGCTCACCCGCTGCAGCTGTATTCCAGTCCTCAGGTGTCAGCGGAGCGCGGCTCGGCTCTGATCCTCACCTGTAACGCCTCTGGCTGCCTCCATCCTCCCGCCTTCAGCTGGAGGAGGACGGACCAGAACCGGAACCGGACCCTCCTCCAGAGGACAGAGCCGCAGGACGGCCAGTCGCACCTCCACCTGCTGAACCTAGACCTCCAGCATCAGGGAGGCTACAGCTGTGAGGCCGAGTGCGACTCGGTCATCAGGACCAGAGAGATCCACGTCCAGGTCTACTGTGAGTCCGACCCGCATGTTTCAGCCACCCTGCTGGTGGTTCAAGAGTTTGGAGGAAGTCCTACTGAACTGTTTAATGCACACGGGGGGTAGAGCTGATGCTGAAGTTAGTAGCACAAATCATTAGCTTTAGTTCTGCTAATGCTAACCTCGCTGTAGCAGCGTAATTATTGGAAGCTAATGCTGACACATAAAGCATTAACACTAGTTCAGCTAAAGCTTCACATCAACATGGTAGCTAGTAGAAGCTAATGCTAAATCACTATTTATAAACACCAGTTCTGCTAACGCTAAGGCAGTATGCCAACATAGTAGCTAGTAGGAGCTAATGCTAAACCCAAACCTCATTCAGTCAAACTTTTGTAAAATTACAGTTCAGTTTAGCTGGAAAATTAAATTGGGGAAAGCTAAGTGCGCTAATCGTTTTCAAAGCTAACTGAAGTGCTCAGCATAAAATTAGCTTCGCTATTAATGCATTAGCACCCACCACTGGTGCCACAGTATGATGCTGCTACCGCTCTCACCTTTTCCTTCACACATCACACACAATAAAACTTTTCCAGAAGTTTTATTTGAAGAAGCGCCCTGGGTTCGCCTCCCAGTCCTTTCTCTGCCTCCTTTTTCTGTCTGTCTGATTAATTAATAAAGGTCTCTAGTGTCAGAAAAATTAACAAATGTAATTTCATGTGCATTGGAGATGGAGATAAAATAAATGATTAAAAGCCTAACTTACTGTCATATTCATGCTGATAATTGGACATAAAGCATATTAGCAGTAATAAATCCCCAGATGTCAGTCATAAACTCCCACAGATGATGATGTTAATATTTCCAGGAGTCTGGGTATCAGCAGTGGGAGTTTGGCTTCCTGCCTGCTGATTTCAGAGGTTAAAAAGGAAACGGCTCATAAATCATAAATTAGTTTTTTCTTCCCTGGAACAAACTGTGAAAAGCTGAGAGGAAATCATTCCAGCATCAATCTACAGGACTGAGTTTCATTCTGACACGCTGCTGCAGCTCGGCCTGCTGGGACGTGCCGCCGCTGAAGGTCGAAGGTCGGAAAGTTTTACATTGTTGATTTACTTCCTGACGCAGGCCGTTGACACCTCCTCCTGCTGTCGGCTTTTAAAAACGCAGCACAACCACCGTGGGAATCTGGTTTCTGGAAATAAAAGTGAATAAAGTTTAACTAGAAACAGCAGCAGCTGCTCTGGTTGCTTTTATTAAACCTGGAAACTGAAGGAGAGACGAACAGAAAAAGACCCAACGCAGCTGCTGAGCGTGAGAAATGTTCATTTTCTTTGGCGTTTTCCTTCAGTCTGAGCTGCAGGTTGAGCTGAACGGCTCTGACTGACGGGACGCGACCCGGCATGAGGAAGACGAACAGAACCAACCGGCCCACGCACGCTGCAACCTGTCGGCTGAAACGGCTTCATCCGGCCGCTGAGCGTAGAATCCCCCGTTACGGCTGGCGGTCGGCTTTATGACACCATGATCAATCAGAGCCAGAAACACTGGAACAAAACCAACCTGGTTCAGTCGATGCAAAAAGAAATGGTTTCAAAAGTTTGGAATAAACAAAAAGAGAAAAAAAAATTATGAAGACATTTAATAAGAAAATAGCAACTAATCGTAATTAATCAATCATCAAAATAATTGTTGAGTACTTTACTAATCGATTAATTAACTTCTAAAAGAAAAGGCCATTTTCTGAAAAAACAACACATTCAGAGCAATAAGACAAAACTATACAGAGAAGTAAAAACATTTTGCATTTAGGATAAAAACAAACTTCATCTGTAAATATTTTCTACCCAAAGCTCGTCTAGTGACAGTTTTATCTTCACCAGGTTCAAATTCTGGTAAAACTTATTTATATGAGTGATGAAAACTCACCAGAAGATCATATTTTCCAAAAGTGTTTCCAGTTATTGTTGAACAACCAGCTGCTCTGGATTTTCTCCAATGTTTGCTGTCGACATTTTGCTTACGGAGGATTATGGAGCGCCGTAATCTGACGTAAACTACATGAGTGGGAAGAAAATCAGTTCAAAAGGCTAAGAAATGGATTCATAAGATGAAGAATCTTTATCATTTCATTATGTTTTAAACACACAGTGCAGCTCCAGTTAATTTTAGTTTTTCCAGATTAATTACCTTTTTTATTTGTTTTTTATTTCAGTTATTGAAAATGTTCTTTCAATTTCAGTTTTCATTATTTTATTCACTAAGGGAATTTTATTGCTTTTTAGGCAATAAAATGTTTATTTTCTTATTTAAAAAAGGAATTAAATGATTTATTTGTGTCTTTATTGTTTTTCTAATATTGTATAAAAAAGGTTAAATGATAAACTTACAGTTCAGATAAATGAGCAGCTGGATGTTGAGTTCCTCTTACTGGTTTCTCTCCAGCGTTCCCATCTGACCCTGTTCTGGAGGATCCCGGTCCGGTCCTGCTGGGCCAGGAGGTCCAGCTGCGCTGTGATGTCACCGACATCTTCTCGTCCAATCAGCTGCGGCTCCGCTGGCTGTCAGGGAACCGGACTCTCATGGTGGAGATGCACAGGTTCTCCGGCTCCCTGCAGAACGTCTCATCCGTCCTGCAGCTGAAGGCGGAGGCGGCGGCGCAGGTCGTGACCTGCAGCGTGGAGCTGCTGACGGCGGACCGAGACGTCTGGAGGTCCAGAGGAACCAGCGTCACCCTGCAGATCCACTGTGAGTCGTCTGGGTTTCAGGGAACTCAGGCTCAAACGATCAGTCGGTTCAAATACTTCAGTAATTGATTCATCGCTAACTGGAGAACACAAACTCAAAACAGACAATTTGTTGGGGAAAAAAAACAGTCAAAGCAATAATTAAGCTAAAACTACAAAACATATAAACTGCATTAGAGCTGCAGGATGGAACCTTTATAAGAATATTTGTTTGCATATTTGATGAAGCTGTGACCAAGTTGGGACACGAGAGATAATCTGAAAAACCTGCTCCCGGCCCTTACTACAAACAGCCAATCAGAGCCAGGAGGCGGGGCTTAGCGCTGACAATCACCTCTCCTTGTGACTAGCATAGCCTGCAGTGAATGTTAGGCTAGTTAGCTTAGCCATCGATGATGGCTAAGCTAACTAGCCATCAGTTTAACAGTTTTCCTGGGACGGTGAGTTGTTTCTCCACCATTAACACATTTTATGTATCATTTTTGCAGCAGATTGTGCTATAAAATGCCACTGTGTGACTTGAAAACATAATACTGCTGCTTTAAATCTAAAAACTGAAATAAAATGCGGTTCTTTAAAAATTATAATTTTCCTGAAGGAGACATTTGTCAAAAAATTGTACATTGTTTTTGTTTTTTCAAAACTGGTTTCAGTTTTTGCTTCAGATTGTTTTATTTTCTCTGTAAACTGTGAGATGATCTTTCTTCTGTCCCAGACCCGCCGAGGTCGACCGTCCTGTCCGTCTGTCCCGGTGAGGAGGTGCTGGAGGGACAGCAGGTGACGCTGACCTGCCGTTCGGACGGAGCTCCGCCCCCCGCCCTGGTGCTGAGGAGAAACGGGGAGGAGCTTCTGAGGAGCGACGCCAACTCCTCTTCCTCGCTGTCCCTCAGCATCTCCTCCACCCTTCTGGAGGAGTCGGTCCGCTACCAGTGTGAAGCCTCCAACCAGTACGGCTCCCAGTTGGTCTACAACGTCATCACCGTCAAAGGTCAGGAGCCACATTCATGCTAATCCGCTAACAGCAACTAATTAGCACTTTAGCATTAGCTTCTGCTAATTACCATGTAGCATTAGCAGACCTAATATTTATGATCAGTGCTTTAGGATTAGCGATGCTAACTTTTTGATCTGCTGATTTCCTCCAGACACCAATAACTTAACAGACTCCAGATCTCGTTTAAAACCTTCCTGACTTTCTCCCATCCAGTTCTCTGTTCTTCTTCTGCCGCCTGTTTCTTCTCCGTTCTGACGGGTTTTATTAAGGCAGTCGACGTCTGGCTTCTTTCCACAAGATGTTCGGACAGAAATAGACTCTGATCCGACTCCTGAGTCACGAGACTCTTGAGCCGTCAGCCCGACTGATCGAACCGGGTGTTGGTTTGATCCAAAGTCCCAGAAATGTTTCAGTCACAGGAGGCAAAGAAACCTCCAGAAACGTAAAAAAGCCGATAAACCGTGACGAGCAGAGCAAATCCTGACCTCCTGAACTTTACATTATTGTCACTGATGTATTTTCTGCCTGTTTTTGTTCCTTAATTTAAATGCAAAGGTTAAAGGTTGATGTGTTTTCTCTGTGGACAAAAATATTAGCTATCTTTTAAAATAAATAAGCTGGAGATCATTTTCATTTCAGATGTTCTGAAGTGGTGATTTAGTAGAAATCCTGTCCTAAAGCTGTTTGACCTTCTAAGAAATTAGCAGAAGCCAGTTTGACCCCCAGTGTGATGACAGGTTGTCCGCTATCAGGTGATGATGTGCTGGTTAAAAGGTCGACCGGCAGGTCAAGAGGCCTCGTCTGAAACGCTTTGACCCGCTGCTGCTAACATTCAGTCAGCAGAAACGCTGCTGGAAGACATTTCTGAGAAGCTCTTTGTCCAGAATGCTTCAGGTTCCTGCCAAACCCCGACAGGGCGACCAGCAAGCGGCTCCGCTGCTCCGCTGCCTGACGCCTCTCCTGATTGTTTTCGGTCAGAACCTCCTTAAAGTGTTGGAATTAGTCACAGCGCCGCCTCCGCACTCGCTTCAGAGATTTATCACAGTTAATGTCAGCGTGCCGAGAGACGGCCGGAGCCTCGATCACTTCGCCCAGCAGCAGAGGATGAATCACTGCAACAGCAGATTTTATAACTGCTTCCTCACAGCAGGAGACTTTTAAAAAGACAAACCGCAGCAAAACTCTGATGTGACGCACATTTTACCACTTTCTCTCAGATGTTGCAGAAAACTTAACAATGTCAGTTTACAGAAACCAAACCTACAGAACTCTCTACTTCTCTGCCTGGCCTCCCACCTGGTGGCCAGGTAACCAGGTGGGAGGGTGACTGCCTACTTACCTTAACACATCCAGACTTCTCAGTATTCAGATGTTGGAGATCTTCTCGCTGGCTTTGTCTCAGCTCAGCAAAGAGCTGGAGTTCCTGTTTCTGTAGGCTGAATGGTGAAGAGGTCGCTGCGTCATCAGCGTGTCGGTGAATAAGGATCATGTTTGGCTTTGAGCCTGAAGGAAGCAGAAAGGAGACCGGACTGGGCTGGGGTCGGACCCTCCACAGTAACGCCTCCGTTCTGCTTTCGTTTGGTTTAGCTCCCCCGAGGAACACAACCGTCCACATCTTCCCTTCTACGGAAGTCCAGGAGGGCCAAAATGTGACTGTGTGCTGCCGAACCATCAGCTTCCCTAAACCGGCGGTGATCCTGAAGAAGCTGAGCAACGGGACGGAGCTGTTCTCCACCAACGGCACCTTCCTGTTGGTCAACGTCACTTCCAGCGACTCGGGCTTGTACCAGGTCAACGTCAGCAACGACCTGGGCTCCGAGGTCAGAGTCTTCAGCATCAGAGTCAGAGGTCAGTGGAATCACTAACTCACTAAACGAAGGTCTCGGGTCGCATTTCATTTGGTTTTTTGCTGGTATTCCTTTTGTAGAGGTCAGAACCGGATTTCCTCCCGGTTGGAGCATCATCCTCCTCTCGGCCGCCGGCATCGCCGCCGGGCTGACGGCTTCCGCTCTGATCCTCGACTACATGAGGAGATCCAGGAAGAAAGGCTTCTACCAGCTGCCACAGTCTGCGCCGCCGTCAGCGTGAAGCTAGCAGTGAGCTAACAGACTCTAAAATATGGCTGCTTCTCCTTCGGCCCTCTGGGACATCTGAACGAGTTGCTGAAGTTTTACAGCCTTGGTGTCTGACAGCAGCAGGACTGAGGAGGCGGGGCTTTGATTCGCTGAAATGTGGCGACGGATCCACTGACTGAAGATGTGTGGAGGCGACCTCTGATGCTTTTCTGCTCTGATTTCCTGCGTAACGTCGTCATGTGGCTGAAGCTAATCTCCCTCTGGATTCAAGCTTTCTCCAGAGGTCCCGCTTTTCCCAGCATACTTTGCTCCAACGTGGTGTTTTCCCTCCCACAGAGTTCCTGTTTTTAGTTTAAGTGTTTGAGATAATGAAATTTAATATCAAACAGAGATAAGAAGACAAAACTGTTTAGATAAGTTTATTTATTAAGGTAAAAAGTAATCAGATCAGCCTGGATTTTTGTTTAAAAGTATTTAACTCTCTTGTAAAATAAAAAATATTTTTTTGTAAATATAATTTGTTAGCTGGAGAATTAGCTGTGCTAGCCTTGAAGCACTGCCGCTAACGCTAAAGTGCTACACCAGCATGTATTTAGCAGAAGCTAACGCTAATCGCTAACTCCCGCATTGCTTCGCAGCACACAGACGCACTGAAACATTTAATTTGGTAAAAAGCTGCCAGGATGTGAAAACGGTCCTGAAATCCCGACTCTCTGCGTTTAAACGTGCTGCTGCCTTTTCCCTAAACTACCTCATCTTCCTTTGAACCTTTGTCATGAGCCCGGCGGTAACCATGGATACGTAAATACTCTTTGCACATCTGGAAAGGCAGCTGTCCGCTGATGCTCCAGATCCATCTAAAAACCTGAAATGTTGTTCAAACTTTGGTTTCTCTCTGTTTGGTACTGACGCAGCTCCTGTTTTTGTCTCTGATTCTGCTGACTCTGCAGTTCCGCTCTCCTTGTTTTTAATAAAGATATTTATTTCCTGCCTCGATGCGACTCCATCATCTGATATCTTGGGATTTGTATTTTCTGGGAATTCCCTGTGTTTTCCTCCAGCTTTTACTTTTGCTTCTGCGGCAGTTTACTGGAAACCTCCAGGTCGTCTCCGGCCGTTACCATGGCGACGGTGGTAACTTTCCACGGTTTCTGGAGAGGAAAACGGCTTTTTGCTCAGGTTATTATTTAATTCATGATGATAAAATAAAAATGACACGAAACTTCATATCTAAACAACTATAAGTTGCTTTAAGTACAGATTAAACCCGGGTTAGTTTGGATCGTTTTTCCAGATGATTTGAAAGGAGCCGTTTCTGGCGGCTTTTGTCTCCGCCGCTGGTCGCCATGGAAACTGGGGTGTGAAGTGGACCGGGACCCTCGCTGGTGTCGCTGGACCCGGTTCAGCTCAGACAGACACACACAGTGGCGGTCTGTTTCGTCACCGGAACGCCGACTCCTCCGGTCATGTGACGCCGTCTCCATGGCAACCAGGCGAGGTCCAGACGGCGAGAAACGAGGGAAAGCTGCAGGAGAGGTTTCATGTTTATAGACCAGAACCAGAACACGCTGTGGTACCGGCTGAACCGGCAGAACTAAAAACATGAGACACCTGAGAATGTTTACTGTAAAAAATAACAAACTGGTCAGTTTTTGGTATTTCCTGCAGTTATAATTGCCTCATTATTTTTAATAGACGATTTTATCTTCCTATTTTATCATTTTCTACCTGTGATGTTTGGTCTGCTGTGAAGCACTTCGATCAGCTGAGCCTGGTGTAAATGTCCTATAAATTAACTTAACTTGAACTGTAAAAATGTGGTTAAATCACAAATTTTTACCCTGATTTAAATGTATTCATGTTTCTGTTCATCCAGAACTGAAATGCTCCATATTTTTCTCCTGGTGCATTCACAGAAACATTGACAGAAAATAGAAAACACAGGAAATGCATCTGTTAAAAGAATGGAAAGTTCCTTCACATTTCTATGCTACATTCAACCTTTTTCTTTTCTTTTTTTACAGTGTACAGTAAAACCTGCAGATCTGGAACACACTGCAAAGGAATAATATAATTTTCATGGTTCTGCTCGGCTTTCTAACCCTACAGCCAGAAAGAAATTAAAAGTGAAGCAGCAAAAGCAAAGGAGGTGGATTAGCAAAGTGAGCTAACAGCTGGTGGTCTCTGCTATCTGGATGTTAATCTGTTAGCATCCTCATGGTCATGAAGCTGGAATACAGCAACAATCTTCAGTCAGAGGCCTCTTCAGTGGTGTTGCAACACTGACTGCTACTGGAGATCCTTCAGCAGCAGCATCACCCAAAACGACTCTATGAAGATATTTGGTTGCATTGCAGTTTTTTTTTATGTTACATCCAAACCCACAACAATAAAAACATTGTTTAAAAACTTTGTTTAGAGATGAAATATTAGAGTAAAATCTGTTCAAGAACAATTAGAAAAACTTGATCTAAATCAAATTCACAATAGAAATTAAATCTTCCACTTCAAAAACATCCAAAGCTTTTGTAAAATCAAAGCTAATATTTCCCCAGAAGCAGCTTTGACACCAAACGGCTGCAAGAAAAAAGAAACGTTTCTCCTCTGAAATGACGGATCATCACACGAAACGTTTACAGGAGAAACTTTTGAAACTCTCCAGAACCTTTTAAAATCCTGCTTTAAGTCTTGAGTCTTCCAAACAGATGCTCCTGTCGGATCTGCAGCAAAACGTCTCGAACTCTGGCTGACTCGTTGAACGACCCTGAGGGTCAAAGGTCAAAGACGCTCCATCCTGCAGAAATCTGCAGCACTAAAGAGACAAAAAGCCAAATTAAAATCTGCAGGCAGAGATTCTTCAGGTCAGGGAAGCAAATGTTTCCATCTTCACTGTGAGGCAGGAAATACCAGCAGGAGATTAAAAGAACGAGACGCAGCAGAACGCCTCCGCACGCAGGGTGAAAGGTCGCGGCGACACGGCAGGGCAGCGAGCGCCACGCGGTGGAAAAACAGCAGAAGGAGCAAAAAGAGACATCCAGTATGATGATTCTGCTGAATCTGCAGAAAGCAGCGCAGTAGAGTCCCCAAGAGCCTGCAGGCCAAGGTCAGAGGTCAACTTCAGTCCAAGCTCTGCTTTTATATAAACAAGTGAATCTGAACTCAGCAGGTTTGTAATCTGAGCACAAACTTAAATAAAACCAGATTTTTTTTTATACTTTTAGGGAACATTTAATGCAGCTGCTGCAGAAACTCAGATTAGAATAAAAACAAGCAGATGATTTGCTGTTTTATCTCAAATTTACCAAGAACAAAATCTTACAAAATAATTTTGATCCAGTTCATAGAAAAATATATTAGTTTCATATAATATATGAATTATATATTCATATATATGAATATATAATTCATATATATGAACAAACAAACTAGACGAACTAATGTCTTGAATTAAGACATTAGTTTGTCTTAATTCAAGTGAACTAAGTTATTCACATTAGAAACCAGAATTACTTGGTAAGTTTTTGTGCTTTTGCAGTGTAACAAGGTAGATAAACCTAAAAAACAAACAAAAAAAATTAACAGTTCTGTGTGAAAACCTGTTTATAAGACTTGAGACTTGTAAACAACAAAATGAAACCATGTTTGACTCTGTTAAAGTCTGAATAAAAAATAATTGGTTGTAATCTGACACAATGTGGAAAAATTCACAAGTGTGAATACTTTGACAAAATAAAAAATAATACAAAATAAAATAAAATGCACCAACAGTTGAGATGTGGACCATCTGCTGAATAAAAGGAGGATCTGCTCCATATTTCAGTTTCTGAGAAAACCCGCTGGATGCGCTCAGACTGTCCGCTGCACAGGAGCGCCATCTGCTGGTCATTTCAACCTTAAAAACAATAAGATTTATTTATTTTAAATCAATCTGAGCTTCCTGATTTGCTCGCACTTCCGTCTCCTGTAAAACCTGTAAACGTCTCAGAAACTTTATAAATACATAATAACAGTTCACTTTTTTTTAATTGGTGATAAATTATGGTTCGGTTTCCTTCATGTTTTTGTGTCTGTTTTAGACAAACATGCAGAAATATTTTTAATTGGAAATAAAATTATGAGAAAAGTTTGGTTCTGATCTTTCTTTGCTCTTAAAGGTGAAGTAATTTTCTTAAGCCCCAAAATTTTAAAAAGAAACTAAAAATGAATCAATTGAGTTTTAAATTTGAAAATGACCAGAAAAATGTTAACATGCATTTTATGCATGTATTTAAAAATCTTATTCCTGTAAAGCAGTAGTGCTAAGACGGTTTCTACTGTGAGTTTTACTGCATTTTAAGGTAAATTTGGTTTCTGAATTATTTCTGTTGGACGTACATGAAAACGTAACTTAATTATTAATTTATTTCAACTGGAGCTGGGATAGTGGGTACATCTTAAAATGGACTATCGTGAAGGCCACAAAGCATTAAAACTCATTGATTTTATTCTAATTTTGGGTTTCAGTAATTGTAATCATCAAAATGATCAGACTCACACACAGGGGCAGTCCTAGATGAAATTCACCAGGGGCCCAGGGGAGAACGAAAGAATCCAAACATGGCAACATGTTGTTTTAATATGTCAGGTGGTTGTAGATCCCTGTTCTGGCAGAAACAAACAGCTGAACCGTGCAACAAATAACTTTTTAATTCATTTTTAAAGTACTGAACTTGTGAGTGTATGCTTTTGAACTCAATTATTAAAATAAAAAACTTTTAGAGGATATCCTAATTTACTGAGCTGTCCCTTCTCAATGGAAATAAATTAATTAATAAATACCAGACATAAAGACGAAGCAGTCATAATACTTGTCCAAATGTAGCTTTTTTTTTTTTTTTTAAAGCAATGACTGATCATTAATCTTAGTCAACATGTTTCTTTCTTTGGCCCAATAAACCCCAAAAGGGGAAGCATCTTTAAAAAAAAAAAAAAAAAAGGAGGGGGGGGGAGGCTCAAGCGCTTTTATTGTGAAACCTGTCCTCGCCGGAAGTTGACAGTTAGCATCTCAGCCAGTTTACGTTCCCGGTGAGACTGTGGAGCGTCCAGGTGTAAAAATGTTACCTTTATCTATCAAGGATGATGAGTACAAACCGGCCAAGTTCAACCTGCTGGTCAAACTGTCCGGGTGGTTCAGGTAAGATTAGCGCTGCTAGCAGCTAGCCGCTAGCTGTGACTGTTAGCCGGAAGCTAACCGGTTAGCCTGAACAGATGTGTTTCTCTCGCAGCTCAATCTGCTTCAAACTTGTTTTTATTCAGCTGTCAGGCTGAAAACTGGCTGCTTTTAACTGCAGTTTGCGTGTTTGTGTCTGACTGGAGATTTTAATCCCTGCTTCCTTCGTGGGTTTATTTGTTGTGACTGCATGTTTGTTTCTGTTTGCTTTTCAGGTCGATTTTAGCTGATAAAACCTCCAGGAATCTCTTCTTCTTCCTCTGCCTCAACCTCTCCTTCGCCTTCGTGGAGTTAACCTACGGCATCTGGAGTAACAGGTAGGCTAACAGTCCGAGCAGCATCTCTCTGTGTGATTTCTGTTCTCTCGTTATGCCACGTAAGTGTTAGCAGTGTGTGTGTGTGTGTGTGTGTGTGTCCGTCATCTTTAATCTGAGACGCTGCAGTTACTCAAACTGCGCATGACAACGGAAACTCCTCCGGTCATCAGATATTAAAGCTTTTAAAGGAAATATTCTCCTCTCTGTTTATCCCTCCATCCTGTCTGTGCCCGTTTTAAAACAAGACAAATAAAACTTTACATTTGCAGCTAAAAGTTAAACATTAAGCGATTCTGATGTGTTTGTAAATTTACTGTATTGTGCGCAATCACTTCCTGTCAGAACTGAGCAAGCTCTGCACTGGTGGAGACGTTATTCTGCAGTGTAGTATTAAACAATAGATAGTATAATAAAATAAAGCAAAGTCCTAATATGGGTGGAAATAAACACTCCTAACTGCACTGACTGAACAAATTAAAGTTGTTTCTACATGCTGACCAAGATTGTGAAGCTGCTGGTGGATTTAAATGCAGAGTTATAAAATAAATGTGTAATTTAGTACATTTATTTACAAAAAAGGTTTAAGTCGATTCAGCTGAACCTTTATCCAACGTCAACAATCCAGAGACATTAATAGAGGTTTGAAACCTTGAAGCTTCAGAGAAGTTAAAACAAAAACAAATGGACATAAAAATCACTAAAGTAATAAAATAGATGAACAAATTACACAGGATGAGCATCAAAGAAAACACCTGAAGTATGAAAGTTATAAACCTAAACTATAAATGGTAAATACAGATAAGATATTCATGATCAAATAAAATAATATAGCATTTAAATATTTCTGATCAAATATAAAATATTGGCAAAAACAGTCAAATCAAATAGACAAACACCATAAAAATGATTAAAAATAACAAATAATTAAACCCAAGAAAGTCTTAAAAAGCCAGAGAGATTTAATCTCCTCCTCTTCCTCCGGGTCCAGTTTAGGTCTCATCTCAGACTCCTTCCACATGTTTTTTGACTGCACCGCCCTGCTGGCCGGCCTGGCAGCGTCCGTCATCTCCAGGTGGAGGTCCAATGACAGCTTCTCCTACGGGTAAGCCCCGCCTCCTGTCCCCAGGGCCCGCCTCCTGTCCCCAGGGCCCGCCTCCTGTCTCTAGGCCCCGCCTCCTGTCTCTAGGCCCCGCCTCCAGGCCCCAGGCCCCGCCTCCTGTCTCTAGGCCCCGCCTCCAGGCCCCAGGCCCCGCCTCCTGTCTCTAGGACCAGGCCCCAGGCCCCGCCTCCTGTCTCTAGGCCCCGCCTCCAGGCCCCGCCTCTTGTCTCTAGGCCCCACCTCCTGTCTCTAGGACCCGCCTCCTGTCTCTAGGACCTGCCTCCTGTCTCTAGGACCCGCCTCCTGTCTCTAGGACCAGGCCCCAGGCCCCACCTCCAGGCCCCAGTCCCCGCCTCCAGGCCCCGCCTCCAGGCCCCAGGCCCCGCCTCCAGGCACCAGGCCCCGCCCCCATTCCTTCCGCTGCTCTGAGCTCGGCTGCTCGGGTCTGATCGTTCTGCCTTGTTTCACTTCCAGCTACGTCAGAGCCGAGGTTCTGGCCGGCTTCGTCAACGGACTCTTCCTCATCTTCACCGCTTTCTTCATCTTCTCAGAAGGAGTGGAGGTGAGTGTGATGACATCATCGCAGGTCGGACACATGACCTTTCTTTTCTTTCTTTTACTCTTAATTTTTAGCTTTAACACTGTTAGGATGCGTAACCGTGGCAACAAGGTGTCCTTTGTAGAACTTGGTGCAGCTGATTAACATCTCAAAAACTCAATGAGCTACAACAGCAAAATCCCAAAACAGGAAATGGATCAGTCTAATGTGGAACCAGCAGAGGAAGAACAGCGCCACCCAGTGGAGACAGTTCAGCCTTCTGCTGGTGTCCATGTTGGACTGAAATCATGAATCATTTCCTCCAGTTTCTGATTTGTCCGTCTGTGTCAGAGAGCCTTGGAGCCGCCAGACGTTCACCACGAGCGGCTGCTTCCTGTTTCTGTGGCCGGCCTGCTGGTCAACCTAGTCGGGATCTTCGTCTTCCAGCACGGAGGACACGGACACTCGCACGGGGACGGAGGTAGTCCCACCTGGAGACGAGACAAACCCGCCGCCGAGCTAACGAGTCGTTTTCCTGAAATCCTAAACCTGTCGGTCCGCAGGTCATGGTCACAGCCACTCTCTGTTCAACGGCAGCCTGAGCCACGGACACGGAGGACACGGAGGACATGGGGGACACGGAGGACATGGACACAGCCATGATGGACATGGACACAGCCACGATGGACATGGGGGACATGGACACAGCCATGACAAACATGGAGATCATGGACATGGTCACGAGGGACATGGACATGGAGGACACGAGGACTGTCACAGTGAGACAAACGTCCGTCTCCTCTCCATCAGTCGAGACGTTTTCAGAAAATCTGAACTTGTTGCTTTTTGTTCCTCAGACGAGCTTCAGCGCCCAGGAGAAGGATCCAGCAAGCAGATCCTACAGGGTGAGGACACGCACACACACACACACACACACACACACACACACACACACACACACGCGCGCAACATCTAATATTTTATTCACAATAGGACACAAATCACAGATAAAAAGTTTAATGTATCATTTTAAGGGAAAAATGTTGTTTCAAAATGTCATGACGTCAACAAATCCCAAAAAAGTTGGAACACGGCCATTTTTACCACTGTGAGGCATCTGCCCTTCATCTTACCACACTCAGACGTCTGGGGACAGAGGAGGCCAGTCTCCCAAGTTTAGAAATAGGAATTCTCTCCATTCATGTCTGATACAGGCCTCTAACTGTTCAGTCGTCACAGGCTTCTGAACGGAGCGTTGATAACAGCTTGGGTTATCCTTGTCCTCTATGGTCCGGATGACATGGCGTTCCAGTCCCAGAACTTCAAATCGTGACTCGTCTGACCACAGAACAGTCGTCCATTTTGCCTCCCTCCATGTTAAATGACTCCTGGCCCAGTGCAAACGGCTGAGCTTGTGGAGCTTAGAAATGGTTTCCTCTTTGCTCTGTAGAGGTTCAGCTGGCAGCGGCGGATGGCACGGTGGATGGTGTTCACTGACTGCTTTCTGGAAGTAATCCTGAGCCCAGGCTGTTGTTTCCTTGACGTTCCTGTTTGAGGTGCAGTGGCGTTTAAGGGCCCAGAGATCATCAGCATCCAGTAGTTTTACGGCCTTGACCCGTACGCACAGCGATTGTTCCAGGTCGTCTGAATCTTCTGATGATGTTATGCTCGGTTGATGATGATAAAAGTCTTTTCGCTGGGTGACACCATTCTGGTATTGCTGCACTATCTTTCTGCACAACACTGGTGGAATCGGTGATCCTCTCACCATCTTGGCTTCAGAGAGACACTGACACTCTAACAAGCTCTTTATACCCAATCATGTTGTCAATTGACCTAATTAGTGTTAATTGATCTTCCAGCTGTTTGTTACATGTTCAATTTCCTTTTTCCAGCCTCTTATTGCTACCTGTCCCAACTTTTTTGGGATTTGTAGACACTGTGAAATCTTGAATCAACATATTTTTCCTTTAAAATGTTACATTTACTCAGATTAAACTTTTGATCTGCCATCTATGTTCTATTACAAATAAAATATTGACATTTGCCATCTCCACATCATTGCATTCAGTTTTTATTCACAATTTGTTTAGTGTCCCAACTTTGTTGGAATCCGGTTTGTAATTGGCCGACCCCCTGCTGTAGGAATGACTGGAGGAAACATCCAGAGAATCCTCCGTTTTTGAGGATTTTCTTCGTCGATTCATCTGGAAACGTCGTTTGGTTTTCAGTCTGTAGAGAAATCCGCGATCAGAACCAGAGACGGTGTCCTGGGACATAAAGCGGTTTCACTCTGCTTGCAAGCAGACCAAAGTTTGAGAAAAAACCTTCATGTATCTAAGAGGCTATTTGATTTCAAATTGCTTGATTTTGCCACCAGGGGGCGCTCTCACACCACATTGATGTAGCTGCTGCCTTCACAGCTGGCTGGAACTGCAGCAGCTCGATGTTTGACCTGGATTTATTTTAAAGTATCTTCTTGACAAGCAGAACAAAGATGGTTTGTTGGTTTAAACTGAGAAGCTGCTCAGATTTCCTGTTTTTATCGATGAATAGAGCTAAAACTCCCTCTAGAGGAAATCTGGGTGGGATATATTTGTTGAATGCAAAATGTATTTATATATTTTTTGCACGATTTTGGTCTAATTACTGCTTTAAATATGTTGTTCCTTCAAAAATTTTGTCTTTTTTAGAGTCTCTATCACAATTAATCTGATTAATTATTTCAGCCCTCGTTATAATAATGGTTATTTAAATTGAGTGTAAAACCTGCGTTTGAGTGGATGATGGTTTGTTTGCAGGCGTCCTCCTCCACATCATCGCCGACACTCTGGGCAGCATCGGCGTCATCATCTCCGCCCTCCTGATGCAGAAGTACGACCTGATGATCGCCGACCCCATCTGCTCCATGCTGATCGCCCTCCTCATCGGCGTCAGGTGAGCTTCCCGGAAGCTCCTCCTCTTCCTGCAGCTGAGCTGACAGGTGGGCGGAGCCTCAGCAGGGAACCAATCAGCTCTCTGAGCTGCCAGAGTCCGGTTGTGATCAGGTGAAGGGGAACAATGGAGTGAGGTCACTTCCTGTTCAGAGGGGAAGCTGCTGCTTTGGTTTGTTTTAAACGTTGAGCTGAAATTCCTGGAGCCTCAGAGGGAACCTGAGGAACCGCAGGCAGAGTTTCCCAGCCCTGGTCCTCAAGGCTCACTGCATGTTTTAGGTATTTCCTTCCTTCAGCCCAGCTGATTTCAATCGATGACTGATTAACAGGCGTTTATGCAATCAGTTGAATCAGGCACATTAAATCAGGGAAACCTAAAACATGTAGGACAGTGAGCCTTGAGGACCAGGAACAGGTTAAACATCCACATTTATAAAGTTTCACTCAGAAGCTTTTAGCTGAAGAAAAGATTCACAAAACAGTGTTTCTGTCCATCCATCATTAGTCCGGTTCGCTGATCCGTCCCCCGATTATTCTGTCCAGTTGTTCTTCCTTCTGTTCAGTTGTTCCATATTTTCACCTGATCTCTCTGAGTAAATCTAAAATTCATTGTAAACTTTTGCATTTATCCATGAACAATGACTCAAAAATGAATGGAATCGTTTTTCTATCTCATATGAACTCTGATTTTTGTGGTCAGTTAAATAATCTGTGGATCTTCTAGTTTTAACCTCTAATGACTCCAATGATCAATAAACAACCTGAAGCTTCTTCCTGTTAAATGTTAAAAACTGTTGACCTTAAACTCCCCAAAGATCCAGTTTATTGATCACCTGCTGGGTGTAAAATGATCAATAGATTCTCTTTATTGGCCACCAGAGCTTCGCAAACCAAGACAAGATATTGATCAAATTAATCTCTGAAGACAGATAACTAATAAATCTATAAAATACCTGAGCAGCACAAACATCAAAACAACTCAGGTTTCCTCCTCAGTTTGAATTTTAACTCCATCCAAACTTTAAATGCGTTTTAACCGAAAGGTTCCCAAACGTTTCCCAGCAGCCTTACTTCTGATGAAACCCAGACATGACACTAACAATATGTAAACATGAACTTTTTCCTCAGTTTTATTCAGTAATTATTTCATTCATTTAGCATAAATGCTGCCTTACCGTCTGATTTTAACCACGAGTTCTTAAGGGTTTTTGCATCTTTTTTTTTTTGACAGAAATGTTTCATGCTAGTTTGATGAGCCAGTCAGAAAGAACAACATGTCCAATAAGTTATTGTTGCTTTTATTTTATAATACTGATTGAAAAACAGAGTTGACTTCATAATAAAAAATTATAATTTTATTCGTTTTAGCGCCATCTGGTGGCTCCCTTCTTAAAAGTACTGCTATAAGCAAATCATCCATCCCATAAACTCAACAGCTGACTGATTTCAAACATAACTGGATCTAATACAGAGGACCTATTATGCAAATAGGTACAAACTGTGTTTGTATGTAAGTTTGGGATTTTACTGCTTCTAAAAACAAAGTGATTTAAAAAAAAATACATTTTTTGGCAATAAGTTAAAGTTTTTTTTGTATCTGGAAAATGAGCCGTTTTTAAAACCTCCCGATTGAGTCACATTCATACAGTACTACAGCATCTGCTGTATGCACTGTACAATGGCTGCTGGAAAACACGTTTTATTGTTGACCATCCAGAAATCACTTGCTGCATTCGTCCTGGTTGTGCAGGAGGCTCCACTTCTGCTTTTCACCAATGTACAGTTGAATAATTGCACAACTATTTTCATGTGCAAGTATAAACGTTGAGTTGGGGGGGCGTGGCCAGGAGCTCGTTTAGATTTAAGTGACAAGACGCCTTAAACGGCTCATCCTCAAAGCAGAACTGGGTAGACTTGTTTTGTGTAGGCCACAGATTTACAGAATAGAATAGAATTTATGGCTCCATAATATCATAATGTGTCACTTTTAAAGCAAAGGCGGCTCAGAAAGCCAGGATTTTGAAGCTCTGCCTCCAGTTGATCTCAGACTAAGATGATGTGAGCAGGACTTAAACCACATAAAGGGTTTCACTTTAAAAAACGTTCTGGAGGATCCCTAAAAACAACCAAAGCTCTGCCTCTGAAGGCGACAAAAAGAAGAAGCCCAAACGGATTTGCAGGAAACATTGAACCGCCTCAACATTGTAGCTTCTACAGAACTTCGGCAAAGATGAAGGAGCAAACTTTGTTTGTTCTGCTGCAGGTTGGATGTGTTTTAAAACAGCAGCAGAAGAGTTTACAGCCTGTATCTTCAGTCTAATCTCTGCAGATGAAAACACATGCTGATGGGTTTCCTCTCAGGTTTCAGCTCTGCAGACTCATTCCTCAGACCTGAAAGCATGAAAATCAATCCAAGCCCTGATGGCGGCTATGGAGGCTGGTTTCCACTAATGTAAAGAACGCTCAGCCCGCGGTTAATGGCCGTCCTGGAGCCATGCTCTGTCTCCTGACCAGCGGTCGGGTTTCTCCGAAGCTTCGGCGATAAATCGAGCCGCCGTGATGCAGTCTGACGGCTGGAAGCGAGCGGAGCCGCATATTTCAGGACTCGGCACAGCGGAGCTGTGGTCAGCCCGGAGGCCTTCACCCGACCGCAGAGATCAGGTTTCCGCAGCTGGAAAGTCGGAGTCACCGCGGTGCTAAACGCCTGCAGATGTGGAGAAAGTTGGACCGAACTCCAACTGAAAGTCTGGAGATTCTGTTTCGATCCTTTTTGTGATGTGATCTGACCTCTGACCTCTGACTAGTCAGAACGGGAATCATCAATTCTTCAAATCGTTGATCCTAACGATTCTGTTTATCGGTTCCAATAACGTGAAACCATATTTGCGTGATGACGTATTTTATAAGCTCCGCGTTTTGATTTAGAAAATATCCACGATGGCGTCGCAGAAGCAGCGTCTTCTGCCAAGAACGCTGCCGCACATTTCGCTCTTTTAGCATCGCGGGAAATGACTGGAGAGGATGTTTCAAACATGGTGCCATTTTTTAATTTGAGTTTATTTCCTAACTCAGAGAATTGATAAGTGATATTGATAATGGAATTGGTAAATCCTTATCGATTCCCATCCTGACCTCTGACCCTCAGTGTTGTGCCGCTGCTGAAGGAGTCCATCGGTATCCTGATGCAGAGAACGCCGCCGTCGCTCGACAACGCCCTGCCAGAATGCTACCAGAGGGTTCGTACCTGGCGATAAGCCCCGCCCACTCAAACCCACCTGTTCAGTTCTTATTCCAGCTATAGATCCGGATTACGGACGTGTCTAATTCCTGGTTTTACGCGTTCAGGTGCAGCAGCTGCAGGGAGTCTACAACCTACAGGAGCCTCACTTCTGGACGCTGTGCACCGACGTTTACATCGGGACGTTAAAGCTGCTGGTGGCGCCGGACGCAGACACCCGCTGGATCCTCAGCCAGACGCACAACATCTTCACTCAGGTATCTGAACACGAGTCCAGCACCTGGAGAGGCTGGAGTTCAGCCCGGAGGAACCAGGAGAAACCGGTTCAGTTCACTCAGATCCGTTTAATCTGAACAAGTTCACTTAAATTTACACATTTTAACAGATATTAATAAAGTAACCTCTGCATGTTTATTAAGCCCTTCATGCTAAACTCCAAGTGCGCTGCATTACGTGCGTCCTCTCTGTTAGCTCGGTTAGCTAGCTGCCTCCTCTGCAGCTCAAACTGAAAGAATAAAAGCTTCTGGACAAGGGAAGCTAATTAGCTGCACACCTGTTTAATTGAAGATGAAGGGGTGTATGAATGCTCCAAATGTTGGTTTTCACATCTGCCTCTAAAGATATTAGAAGTAGTTTGATACCATCTAGTGGTTGGAGTGTGAACTACATGTGAATCATAGAAGCAGAAGTTTGTGAATTTAGCAAATAAACTCGGTAAATAATCTCAACCCTGAGCTAGATTATGTAATAAAACATATTTAAGTTCACTAATATCTTCTACATATAATATATTAAAATAGGCATGTGACCAACATTTCTAAAGTTGTTTCTAGTTTTGGGTTTGAAGCTTTTTAGCGACACTCAGCATCTAAGGAACGTAAATGAGTAATTATTAGTGTCAAGAATAATATATAAAAATTTAAAACTGGTAAATTTTGTGGATGTATTTTGATAGTTACTTCAGATTACAGCATATGTAATGATTGAATTAACCACACAAGTGCATACCATACTAGAATATTATTTTACTGTGATCAGGTGATAAAAACTACAGTAAGGAGAACTTTGAAACACAGCAGGATGAAAGCCAGTGGTTGTTCAAAAATACACGTTGAAATTAAATTTGTAACTGAAAAACTGAGCTTAGAGCTCATTGGACTCTGAGCAAAGGACTTCAGCATTTTTCTGTAGTTGAAACACTGATAAAAAAAAAGCAATGGTTGCTCAAAAACAAATTTTGACAGTTTTGTTTTTACATTGGCTTGAATAATAATCAACCTGCTGGGATTGAAAAGTCTTTCATTCATAAAACGGTTCAAACCTCCATTTGTTATAATTTCTGTATTTTAAAATATTAGCTGGTTCTTTGTTATTTGTACCCATGTTCAGAGCCATTGTGACCAGATCTCTGGTTTACTCTTAAGCTAATCTCTGTGGCAAAGTGAGGTTTCATCTGTTGCAGGTAGGGTATTTGCTACTTTTAGCCTCTCGGCAGAACCCCGCTCGCCGTCTGTAAGCCAGCTGCTTTACTTTTCAAAATGTAACCTTCAAGATTTGATTTCTAAAATGAGCAACTAGCCTGTATTAAGCTGGCATTAAAAGAACTTTGAACATGAACGATTCTGTTCAGACTGAACGTGGAACCAGTTCCTAACGTTGGTTTCCTCTGCAGGTCGGCGTCAGACAGCTGTACGTTCAGATCGACATGGCCGCCATGTAGAAGCTCCGCCTCCTCCCATCCTGGGACCAATCAGTCATCTGCTGCAGGGTGACCTTTGACCCCTCTGCAGAAGGGAGGGGCGGGGGGACACAAAGAACTGATGAACTCAAACGCCCCACCCACGTTGCTGGTTTTATAAATAATTAACTGGGTTTGGTGGGCGACTTGTCCGCCTTGCTCCTCCTGCCCTTCTCTTTGTTTGTAGCAAAGGATTCTGGGTAAGTGCCTTCATCAGAGACAATCTGAGCCCCTCCCACTATTGGTGGCATCACAGCTGGTGTCTGCTGATTGGCTCAGTGTCATGTCACCGGGTTTTTTCCGTTTTTTTTACTGTGCCAAACCATGTGACCAAATCATGTGACCTGTTAGTGGGATTTTTTTAAACTGTAATAAATCAATTTCTCTGCTCAGTTATTGATTTTAATCTTTATTGACGTTTACAAAATGACTACAGGTGCATCAAAGTTTGTTTACCAACATTGTAAAAACTAAATCTTACCAAGTACTTTTGTCCAGGTTCTAGTGCAACCTGGGGCTGAAACGATTAATCGCGATTAATCGTTTACTAAAATAAGTTAGTTACAGCCCTAGTGCAAACATCTTAACTGAAAAAAGACAAAATTAACTTAAAATAAATGTAAGAAAAGTAAGTACTTCCTTAATATTGATGGAAAAAGTTTTACTGATTATTTAAATAATAGCAAAACATTTTACATGAGCAAAATTTGCCAGTGGAACCAGAACTTTTTTATCAATATTAAGGAATTATTTACTTGTTTTAGGTTAGTTTGTAGTTTTGTCTTATTTCAAGTTCACTAAGATATTTATACAATAAACTAGACAAAAATAGTTGGTAAGATTTTGTGTTTTTGCAGTGAAGCTGTTTTGATTGAATGGATTTTATTTCATTTCACTGATGATCGAGTTCGTTGTTCCTGTGAGGACGGATTCTGGTCCGACCTCATCCAGGTGAAAGTTCCCGGCCCAGCGGGTCGGCCGGCGTTAGGATGTGTAGGTGGAGCTGTCGATCATGCGCAGGTGCTGCAGCGCGTCTGGTGCTGCGTTCAGGCGCAGCATGTCCACCTCCAGCGGGTGGAGCCGGGCGGTGACCACCAGCGAATGGAGCGGCCCGCCCAGGTCGCATGACGCCAGCTGGCGGAGCGTCGCCGCCCGGACCGCCTGGTCGTCGGCACCGAGCCGGGCCAGGCCGACGCACACCGTGTCCTCCGTCACTCCTGGACCGGGACGGGAAAGTAAGGAAAACATCAGAGTAGATCCGTCAGGAACAGGCATGTGACAGACGGTTTTTCTCAACATTTTGATTAAGAATGAAACTGTATTCATTGTTAAAATAAACCTCTAAATAAAACTGAGGTTCAGTTTTTCTTCAGGGTTGAAACGATTAATCGTGATTAATCGATTATTCAAATAAGTAACGTTTAGTAATCAATCATTAACCCAACTATACAGACTCAAAAAAGACATCTGTTAAAACAGCAACTTACTGAGAGCAGTAATCAGGCCACAAATATAAACATTTTGCATGTAAATAAAAAAAAGTTATAAACTTTATAAAATCTGCAGTTTTAGCTTCACTCGGTTCAAAATCTGGGAAAAAATCTTTGCTACAAATTAAGCGTTCGCTGAAGACATGCTGCATTTTAGGCAATAACATGTTTTTCTTTATTTGCATCTTTTATGTTTTTAATGTTAAAAAAGGCTTAAGTGATAAATCTGTGCAATGCCAACTTTTATATCCGATTAATCGTCTGAACAGTCGATTAATCGATAATTAAAATAATTGTTAAACACAAAATGAGTACATTATGGCTGAATCATTGCTCTGGAGGATCAATCAATAGATGATTGATCGGTTTTTGATCAGATCATGTTGGACTCACCCAGCTCCTCCTCTTCCTCGCTCCTCCTCCTCTCGATGATCTGAATCAGCTGATCTGCAGCCTGACTGACGGTCATGAAGCGCGGCGGCTCGTAGATCTTCTTGCCCCTGAAATCAATAATCAAAGTGTTGCTTTCAAACCAGAGAACAGGTCCAGTCCTGGTTCGGTCCTGGTCCAGTCCAGGTCCGGTCCGGTCCAGGTCCGGTCCGGTCCTGGTTCTGGTCCGGTCCTGGTTTGGTCCTGGTCCGGTCCTGGTTCTGGTCCGGTCCTGGTTCTGGTCGCGGTCCGGTCCTGGTTCTGGCCGGTCCTGGTTCTGGTCCGGTCCGGTCCTGGTTCGGTCCTGGTCCGGTCCGGTCCTGGTTCTGGTCCGGTCCGGTCCTGGTTCGGTCCTGGTCCTGGTCCGGTCCTGGTTCGGTCCTGGTCTGGTCCGGTCCTGGTTCTGGTCCGGTCCGGTCCGGTCCTGGTCCGGTCCTGGTTCTGGTCCGGTCCTGGTTCTGGTCCTGGTCCGGTCCTGGTTCGGTCCTGGTCCGGTCCGGTCCTGGTCCTGGTCCTGGTCCGGTCCTGGTCCTGGTCCGGTCCTGGTTCTGGTCCGGTCTGGTCCTGGTTCTGGTCTGGTTCGGTCCTGGTTCTGGTCTGGTTCGGTCCTGGTCCGGTCCTGGTTCTGGTCCGGTCCTGGTTCGGTCCTAGTCCGGTCCGGTCCTGGTTCTGGTCCGGTCCTGGTTCAGTCCTGGTCGTGGTCCGGTCCTGGTTCTGGTCCGGTCCGGTCCTGGTTCGGTCCTGGTTCTGGTCCGGTCCTGGTTCGGTCCTGGTTCTGGTCCGGTCCTGGTTCTGGTCCGGTCCTGGTTCGGTCCTGGTTCTGGTCAGGTCCTGGTTCTGGTCCTGGTCCGGTCCTGGTCCGGTCCTGGTCCGGTCCTGGTTCGGTCCTGGTTCTGGTCCGGTCCTGGTTCGGTCCTGGTTCTGGTCCGGTCCAGTCCGGTCCTGGTTCTGGTCCGGTCCTGGTTCGATCCTGGTTCTGGTCCGGTCTGGTCCTGGTTCTGGTCCGGTCCTGGTTCGGTCCTGGTTCTGGTCCGGTCCTGGTTCGGTCCTGGTTCTGGTCCGGTCCTGGTTCTGGTCCGGTCCTGGTTCTGGTCCGGTCCGGTCCTGGTTCTGGTCCGGTCCTGGTTCTGGTCCAGTCCTGGTTCTGGTCCGGTCCTGGTTCTGGTCCTTACCTCATCATGTTCTCGATGCTCTGCTCTTTCATTTTAATATCTGATAAACAGAACAAGAAACATTTAGATGAAACTTTAACTTCCATTGTGTTTTTACTGCTGGAGTCAAAACAGCTGAAAACATCTGTCGTTACGTTGGTATTTAATAAATTATCTAATTGCTTGTAGATTAATTTTTAAACATTTTTCTCAAAACTTTTTTCCAGTCAGATCATCGTCAGTCATAAAATGTTTGGTAAATAATGCGAAGAACTTGGAAAATAATGTCTAAAATAATTATTAATCATCCATAATTACAGTTTTTTTAGAACAAATTCATGTTGAAGAAAATATAGAAATTATGTTTACTAAACAGTAAATTGTTTCTGAAAATCTGTGTGGATAATGCCAGACTTTAGCCTTTAGCTAACCTCATCTTAAACTAGCTTATCTAAACCAACTTTAGCTTAGCATATATTCAATTAGCTTACCTACTCTTACCTTAGCTAACGCTATACAAACTGGTAGCTTATTACACTAAAACAGGTTAGTCAAATTAGAGGTTATGTTAATTTAACTTACCTAAACATTGATAACATTAGCTTAGTTAGCTTATTAGCATCATTCAATTTCAATACAAAAATACTGTCTTGATCCAGAGATGTTGTTGTAGCTCCTTTAATTAAAGAGTCATTGTAGACAGTGATCACAGTGGACTGGAAAAATGTCCTGCAGCTGTTTGTATTACAGCAAGCCTCTGACTGAAGACACTCTGTTTTTCTATGACAGTCTCATGAATAAATAAACTTCTTTTGGCTAACTTTAGCTTAGCATAAATCCAGGTTAGCTTAGTTTATCCATTTAGCTGCATTTAGCATGCACAAACTGACCTTAGCAAACCTTATCTTAGGTTAACTAACGTAATCATATTGCATATAAGCTAGGCTAATGTGAGCTAAGTTAGCTAAAGTAACTTTATTTTATGTTAATCCAGAGGTGGGTAGAGCAGCCAAAGATTGTACTAAACTAACAGTGACACTACTTTAACATATTTCAGTTGCTCAAGTTCTGAGTAACTGATCAAAGTATCAATCGTTTAATATTTAAAAATTACATCATCAGACTGATCAAAATATAAAAGTATAAAATGGGAATTTTAGTGTTTTTGATTCATATGAATAATGTAACGACAAAGTAGCAAAATCAGGCAAAAGAAAATTTTATCCAAATAAATGTTCAAATTTATGAAACTAACAAAAACTGCAGGTGTGTGTCTGGTGAATTTCTGCGTAAAACATGTTTGTTCTTAATTCAGTGAAGTTGCTCACATGGGTAGAGAGTCCAGAAATGTTCCTCAATAGTACAACATAGTAGAAATACCCTAAAAGTACATTTTTCCAAAAAGTTACTCCAGTAACTATTTTCTACCAGGTCTGCTCTATTTTAGTTATTTAAATCTCCTTAGATTAGCTAAATTTGAAGAACTCTCAAATCTCTTTATTAGAAGCAACTCTCCCTGCCAGGAAGGAAAATGCACAGAAATAAAAATTGGTTGAAGACTTTTGCACAGTATGTATCTCCTGATGTAACCATATAATGGATTAGACGTCCATTAACCCCCTGCAATAAAACAACCGGCTTTCTGTGGAGATGATGGATGAGCGTCTTCACTCTTCATTGGCTTATTCTTTTATTTCCTCTAATGAATATTAACAGCAGAGAGACACCAGCAGGCCCTTCACCTCCATGCAGACTGTTGGTTTAGGGCCCTCAGGGGCCCCAAGTGACGGATGGCGACACCTGGGGGGTTAGGAGTCGCTCTCCGCTCAAATAGGGGATTATTTCTGGTATGGTTCATTAACTTTTAGCTTTCTAATCTAATTTTATTTAATCTAATTTGTGTCTGCGTGTGCGTGCGTGTGCGTGCGTGCGTGTGTGTGTGTGGGTGTGTGTGTCTGTGTGTGTGTCTCTCACCCAGCAGGCAGAGTGTGTGCAGTCCAGCTGCTCTGTTTTTACAGATTTTGTCGTAGAAACTTTCGGGTTTCCACGTTTCCGTCCAGAACACCACCGACACCGTCTCCCCGAAGTTATACAGCTGGAAAAACCCAGAAAGGTCAGAGGTCAGCTGCTACCGTTCTGTTACTACCTATCATTAGAGCATAGTTTTATTTCATTTATTTTTATTTCATTTATTGTTTGTCTGGTTCATTTAGTTTTTACTAGTTTTAATTTTTTAATACTTTGGTTCATTTTTAGATTCAGAGTTTAAACTATTTGATTATGTGTACATCGATTGGGTAATGAATTCTCAACAATTGTGTAAAAACAAACATTTCAATGATTGAAACTGAGTGTTGTGTTTTGGTTCCTGGAGCGGAGCGCCGTGGTTTGACTTGAACCGTGGAAGAAAAATCAATTTCACATCAGTTTGAAAGGCCAATAAATAGATGAATAAACACAAAAATGAAGGAGATTATATCTATCATTTAAATATGTTGTTAGTTTTATAATTGTCCAGAACCTGGAGGGGTTTCCCCCCTCCGACAGCAGGGGCTGACTGAAGTGCCTCATTAGCATATCCTGTCCCTCATTAGCATATTAACTATCCCAGCGGAGACGCTGTGTCAGCGTTAAATCTGGGAGAGTGTGTGTTGGTGTGTGTGCTGTGACAGCTGGGTCCTGCTCTCTGATTGGTCTCTTTGACAGCTCAGTTATTGATGAGGTCACATTAATTTGATGCTTTCAGTGGCGAAACGCTAACACAGTTTAATGAGTTTCATCAGGAGCAGATGGGATGTTTTGGCCCCGGAGGAGGAAACGTCCAGCCAGCAGCTCCTGGTGCCAAACGCAAACGTTCCTGAAATCTGATTGTTTTCATGTTCTTGTTACTAATCAGTGAGGCTTCTGTTAGAACGGCTTACGACCCCACAGCGACCCGAAGAACAATGATGTCACACAGCAGCTCTGTTTGAGGAAGTAACGATGGCCGCCGCCGTTTATGGATCAATTTAAAGTTTATTCAGCAAAGGAGCCGACAGCATCGCAACAAAATCCTAATGAGGAGAAGGAAGCCGATAAAAAGAAAAACCAGCCAACAGCAGCAACGCTGGTGATGCAAGTTATTGATTAGTGACTTAATCTGAAGTTGATTGGTCTCATCGATCGACTAATTATTAATTGATAAGCTGTGATTTCTCCTGTTTTTGAAAGCTGACCATCTTTCCACATGCAGGCCTAAATCTTTCATAATATGCTGACTTAAAAAAAAACATTAAGCTAGAAAAATTTAGCTGGAATAAAACTCATTTCTAGAACACTTGGAAATTTCTGAAGTTCAAGTCAAAAATTTTAACTTTTGAAACTTTTTTTCTAGAAAATGTCTGAAATTAAGCCCAAATTCGTTTTTTTATAACAAATGTTTTTGTTTTTGTAGAAAATTTGAGATTATGCTCAAATGTTTAAGTTTTTTTCAAGTGAATTTTCGACTCAGAAATTTCCGTATTTTTTTTTTAACAAATGTTTGACTTTTTGTAGAAAACTCCTGAAATTAAGCCCAAAATTTGAGGGGTTTTTTTTAGCAAAAAATCCCTCTTTTTTAATTACACTATATGTAGATTAAAATTACAAAACATAAATTGTGTAATTTCAAGTAAAGCACCTTGAACCGCCACCTGTTAAAGGATTGAAAAAGTCGTATTTGTTGGAACTTATCCTGAAACAAACCCTCATTTCTGTCTGATCGTGGGTTTTTTCCCCGAGTATTGACTTGCAGGCTGGTTGGTGGGAGGAGTAAAGTCACCTGCAGGCCGCAGCAGCCCACTGCGTTCATGATGGAGGCATTATGGATGACCCTGTACGGTATCCCAGCATTCACCGCTCTGAGGACGAGGTCGCTGTGAGTCGTGGCTCTGCAGGAGAAAACAAGATTTAGAAATTCAGCTCAGCTCAAAAAAAGGGACAAGTTCTGAAAGGTCAGAAGCATAAAATGTTTAGTTTTTCTCCTGAAAAGCCCAGAGGAGCAGAATTACAGAGTGATGCTCAGATGCTGAGGTCACACACCGGAGGAATCCCTTCAAAAGAAACATCAGAAACTTTTCATGTAATTTCTCAAACCGAACGGGGTTTCTGAGCCAAACTGCTCTGCTCTGTTATTAACTCTGAGGAATCTGGTGGTTTTTGGGAGAAAAGCTCAGAAACGACGGGCCGGAGCAGCTGTGACATCAACCCTGCGGTTCTGCCGCGGCTCGGCGTGCTGACGCAGCGGACCTCGGGTCGGTGACGCCGCTCACCCGAACGGGTCGCCCACCACCAGGAAGGCCACGTCGGTCACATCTGCGTCCTTCAGGATCTCGTCGGCTCCCTGCTCGACCAGATCCCGGTCCGCCAGGATCAGCTGCTTCCCATAATACTCCTCCTGGGGGGAAACACACAGATGGGGCGTTTACTGGTGTCTGGTCATCTGATGCTCCTGAACACATGGAGAATGTGTTTAAGTAAAACAAATACTGATAAATTACTAAAACAACACTAATCTAAGACACAGCAAAAGCAATTAAGTCAGCCACAAGTTGTAAAGAACATATTGTCGTTAATGCTGCTGACAAAAAGCTGCTAAGGTATTCAGACCCAGCTAAAGCAGCAAAAATGTGGTAATGTGAGGCTAAACGTATTTGCATATAAAGCAGATCTTCTAGTCTTGCTACTAAGTTAATTAGTGGTACTAAAGTAACTGCTAATAATGCAATCTGCTAAAGCTACCATTGTGTTTAGAACCCAGCTAAAGCAGCAAAAACATTGGTAATACAAGGCTAAAACACAAAACAAATCTTCTGCTCTTAATGCCAATAATGCTAACTGTTAAAGAAACAATATTAAAGCCAAATGTTAGCTGCTAACATATCATAAAGAAGCTAAAACACTACAAACGCAATTCTGAAGTAGCTAAATGCTAAGACAAGTACTATCAAAGAAAGCAACCCAAATTACAAACACAACTAGCTTTTTACTGAAGTAACTGTTAACTTCTAAAATATCTAACTGCTAAAGCTGTTGGCTACTAATTTATTACCAAAACAATACTAACCTCAATTCTGAAGTAGCTAAATCCTAAAGTAAGTATCAACAAAACAAATTGCTAAATCTATTAGCTGCTAACCTATCACCTAGGAGGTAAAAAAATACTAAACTCAGTTCTGATGTAGCTAAATGCTAAAGTAAGGACCAACAAAACAAGAAACGTGCTAAAATTATTAACACAGCTGGCTTTCTGCTTAAGTAACTCTAACAATGCTAGCTGCTAAAGAAACTACAAAACAATAAAACAGAAATAAAAAACACAAACAACTGAAACATAAATGAAAGGGTTTCTATAAACAAAAATCCCCTTAATAAATATTAATAATCAATGTGAAAGGCTTAGTCATATGTGTGTCATAACAAACTGCAAAGGACTCAGTAAAGGTTTACCTTCCAGCAGAAAACCTACTCAAAGCACACAGCCAGAGATATGTTGTTAGAAAGGCTTAGTCAAAGTCAGGATCTAAATTCAATTGATCATTTGAGCAAGGATATCAACAGTTTTGTTCACTACAGACTCTCTCCCTCCAAGAGAAAGGAGCTAAAATCGCAGTTTATCTAAAATTTGAAAGAGGAGACACTTGTAGCTGTAACTGTTAAATATAAATGTCCGCCACACTTTTAAGATATTTATATAAAACAAAAAATATTAGAAAAGCATTCATTATTTACTTTATATTTCACGACACTAAACCTACTCAAAAATCTTTCCCATCTTTCTGGTTGCAACATGAATAGGTTTGCACGGATCTGTATTATTTTCACTGTATTCCCGTCCTTCTGGGTTCTGGTCGGTTTCAGTCCGGACTCACCAGCGCCTCTTTCCCCACAGTCAGGATGGAGGTGTAGGCCTCCAGGTAGACCCGGGAGCAGCTCTTCACCGCCCGCAGACCCTTCACCGTGATGTCGGTGGCGTCTCCGAGTCCCAAGCCGATCAGGTACAGCATCCCGTCGGCCTCGATTCGGAAACTTTTCACCACACGAATCCACAATAGCTAGATATTCACGTCCTGACACATTCACGTGTAATCTCACCGAACTAGCCCTCAATACGGCATGCTGTTAAATGTTTACAGTCACGACAGCTAGAGTCGCAATACGGCCTAACTGGCTCACACTGCGCCGAACTCCATTAGCAAAACCGAGTATTTAAAAATATTATTCCCTGACTGCTGAATTTAGAGCGAATAAAAATAGTTTTGACAAGTTTGTTAGAACTATATCTTATCTTTAGATCGGCTGACAAAAATAGAGAAATTGTTTAGCATGTCATCTTTTTAAACATTGTTAGTGCTGTTTGTGTATTAAATCTGAATGGTTTTCAATAGAAAATCAGTCAGTCATGAATTTATAATAAAATGTATGAGAGCCGATCTAAAGACTTCATGGTGGAAGCTGCAATTGTAATATATTGTCCAATTAACATATTTTTACTGTGGTTAACTAGACTTTTAACTACAGTCAAGTTAAAATGTTGACATTTAATTATTATCCATCAATACACAAAAAATCTAAATGTAAGTCCAAAATATGATAAATCAGAAATATAAACTTAGATATTAAGAAATATACATTCCAGTGTATAAAAGGGATTTTCAACGTATTCACTAATACTGTGATTATTTTAACAGGTATGTGGAGAAAGTTGTTGGTTTTTTGGAAGGGAACTTTTTCTTGAGAAAACTCACCTTACCTGAAGGGTGGCTAAAGTGTGGCCCGGGGGCCATTTGCTGCCCTCTGGAGGATTTTATTTGGCCCCCAAACTCAATGGAACCATAGGATGGAGATGAAAACTTTTTAGAGCAAGACTTTTTTAGATTCCCATTTATTATCAATGTTTCTGCATTAGCTTTAAGAAACATCTGCCTACTTTTACTCAAGCACGAAACTTTCAGCATTTTTTAATATTTATTTGAGTTAATACATTTTTGTATGTAAAACACCAATATCTCCACAAGCTTTATGCTTTGGTCCATGTGATTATTTAAATATTAAATAATTTAAGTTTTGATAAGTTACTATACGTAGTAGAAATTTTACCAAATACTTTCTCACTCTTGAGTGTTTCTTTGATGGCTACTTTTTATTTTTACTTGAGTAAAACTATGTTGAAGTAATGCTTCTCTTACAATTTTTGGGAACTCTACAATCACCTCTGATGGTTGTTTATTTATTTGCTTATTTATATTTTTACCAAAAACATGAGGATAAATTTAACAAAAATGAACAATTTTCCTCACTATTTTCAGTTTTAAGTCACTTAAACAAAAGAAATTGTTAAAAATAATTACATTAATTTGTTCTGCTGTATCTGCAATTGAAATGAATGTTTATTGAGTTTAAATGAATGATTTATGAACTTTTTTTACTCACCCTCCTGTTTCAGGTCACATG